>NC_142527.1:25432700-25500200 GCF_964205215.1 Stylophora pistillata | reverse complement strand
TTCTCTCTGTTCTTCATTAAAAACATGTGATCCCCCCACAAAAATCCTCCACCCCCCCGGCCACCAATAATACCGGTCCTTTATTCCAATAAGCTTTCTGTTATTTACTCGTTGCTTCTTCTAAGGTATCGAAGGGTTTTCATTATCAATAATTGTCTCATTACAAAAATAAAATTTCCACTCTAACTCTGTTTCAAGGTTGCAAATTGGCTATTATCATAGTTATACCACAAAACTGAGTTATTTGCTCTTGTTGAACGATTTGTTTACCCAAATTGAATAACATTGAACATCATTTCAGCCTAATACTATGACGTAAGAAAAAACCACAAGCAACCGGTCAGGAAGTGATGTCATAATAGAAAAAAAAATCACAAAAAAAGAAATATAGAATCCGCGAACATCAAGGTCTGCTAGGTAACGGAAAGGGCTAAACTGATGGAATCTTAACTGATGGAATTAAGTAAGAAAAGTCACGCGAGTAGATGTTAGTATGGTATCTCCAAAAGCTGCCACTCAATAGAATGTTGGCAAGTGCCTTCCCCATAAGCCCCCCGCAAATTCCATATTTCATCAAGGAGAACGCTGCGATTTGCGGTGTTGTTCTGTCTTCTGTTTTGCATTGGTTTCTTTGTTTTGTTTTGCTTTTTCTTGTGAGGTATTGCGGTCAATAAATATGCGTTATTATCCAAGCGTGAGGTCAAGAGGACTGGATTTTGGCCGAGTTCTTTTTTTTTAACATTTTTATGGACCTCGACTTCGTCTCGGTCCATAAAAATGTGACAAAAGAACGAGCCTAATATTCAGCCATCTTGAACGAACAAGCTTGGTTAATAAAGGATTTATCATATTACAAAAAGATTTCGCTTTATTAAGAGTTAAGAATGACTTGTTTCCTTCGAGGGGTGGGAAAGAAAGCCAACTGTGTTTGTAGCACAACAAACTCACGACTGTCGTGCCTGCTTTCTATTACAGTGGAACCTCGATTTAACGAACCTCTATTTAACGAAGTCCTCGATATAACGAACGATATCCTATGTCCCAGCCAAAGTTATAGTAAAATGCATGGAATAGAACCTCGTTATAACGAACCTCGATGTAACGAATTCTTCGATATAGCGAACATAATCCGGAAGGCCAAACGTAAAATCTACCTCGATATAACGAATTCCAATGTCAACACACGACAGAAGATAAATGCTGAACAGATCAACAGTCAACAAATCCTTTAATCCTTATGGTAAAGAGACAGCAACTTTTCAGACAAATTAAGGCTTATTATGTTACAGACGTTGGCGCGATAGTATTTCGACAGCAATTAACCTCTGCTTTATCTTCTTTGTATCTTATTAGTTCTCTTAACGTCTTCACTTTCGAAGGCTTCTTGTGATAAAACGAATATGTAGCCAGAATTTCAAGTCCAATGCCCTTGTTTCTCCGTTTACCAGTCACTTCCACAGAAGTCAATTTTCTGTAGACAGTAATCTTAATGTTGCAACAAATTTTAAATCGCTGCTCTGAACGTGTCGTTTTTTTGTACCGTAAAGAAAAGCTGAGCGTCTGCTCAAAAGTGAAAATAATTGACAATGCAAGTCACCATGCTTAATAAATGAATTGCATCTCAAAACGCGGCACTTCGGGGTGACGAATTTTGCATTGAATTGCGTGACAGAAGTCACTTGTGTTACAAATCAATCATTAACTATGACCTCGATATAGCGAACCTTGAGTAATTTCCCCTCAAATTCGTTATATCGAGGTTTTCGACTTGAAGAACCCTCGATTTAACGACCAAATTAAGTCAGTCCCCAGCGACTTCGTTAAATCGAAGTTCCACCGTAAATCTGTATAAGAAGACAAAAGTAGGAAAAAGGAAAACACGAGATTTAACGAACGCAAAGCTTATTCAAGTACGGACATCCTGTTGATTCACCATTCTGTTTTGAACTTGACTAACAGTTATACGGTTTTCAAAAATGTGACTTATCGGTTTCCGTGGTTGTTTGTAACTCGTGAGAGTCAAGTTGGTCCTGACAGCCTGAAAGCACGCTTCCGCCTCCAAGGACACGTGCAGACGTTTGACCACTGTGTTGACCGAGTGGTCAAACGTCTGCGCGTGTTTGAACGTTTAAGTAATGGCTAAGTAGCGTTTCCTTTACAGATTTCAATGAACGTTTCGTTTTTTTCTCCGCATTTTTGGTTTGACATTGGTTGTATTGTATGTTTTCCTTTGAGATTTTGCGCCGGAAATTGTTACTCAGTTGACCAAATTTGATCTCCGTGCGCATGCTCAACGTAGACCGCCCAGTTGTTCCGGTCACGCAAACAGGTAAAGTGTAATTTCCAATAGTTTCCCCAAAGTAAAGTGATCGATGTACTTGCTTATGTACTATCAGTTGAATATAATTATAGTTAATAAATAACTCTGAGACTTTTTAAATTTGCCCTCGGTAAGAATAACTTAAATTATCAAATATAAGTACCGAGATTTACTTAGTGCAAACTCGCCGAATAAAAATCGTCTCTCTTCGATGAGAAGTAGTTCCTGATTGGTCATTCGATTTTTCTCACGGTGAAACTAGTGAGCTATCCCTTGAATCCTTCCTTAAAAGTTCGACTCAGTATTAAATGGTATTTATTTCACCCTGAATTCACCACAAAATTACATTGTCATTATTTCTGAAATCTAGAGTTCTACGCAAAAAAAATTTACTGAATTACTATGTTCAGATTGGTACATCATCGTTATTGTTTTCGTTATCTTTATTTTGACTTACTGCGGTGGTAGCGGGTCGCGGAAGGACTTTTATTTCCTTTTGTTTTGAATTTTCTTTCTTTTGTCCTTCAGGAGGGTCGCTCATTGCTACTGGTTGTGTATTGTTTGAATTCGCTGTTTGGTTTTTCTTGCAGAAAATTCTCCAAAGAAATTCGCGAAAGTCGCTCATCTGAACGATGTAAATTACAACGTTCATTGCACTGTTGAAATAGACTATGGCACCAAACCCATAGCGTGATCTAAAATCAGTTTGAAAATCACGGTATGGTTTTGCTATATGATTGTAAAGTAAATTGACCAAGAAGAAGAAATAGGAGACGATGAAGGCAAACGCGATGAAGATGAGAAGAGTCATTCCCTTTCCTCTCGTGGCTATCAGCTTGGTCTTAAAAGCATTGTTCAACCCTGTGATCACCGCACGGTTCCCTCTGATCCATATTGTTTTAAGAAGGCAGAAGTTGACGAAGGTTATAAAACCTCCCGGAAGAATTCGAATGTACTGTACCACGACGACAACCAGGGGCATTCTGAACGAGTAAAATTGATACTTGTAAAAGCAGATAGTTGTATAATGAGTCTGGTTTATATCCTGCCTTATTCCACCATATGGGGTGGCTGCTAGCAGCATAAAGACCATTCCAAACACCCAAGCCCAAATGCCACTTCGAAGTGATTTGGTGGTATATAAAAGTACGTGGAATCGCGCGCGTTGATAAGTGCTTTTCAAGGCTGATTACAATCAGATTGTTGATTGTAATGGATGAGAAAATAAAATTTAAATACCGAACTAACTTACATGCCCAGCCATTTGGAAATACATCGAATAAAATTTGAATGCATACTACAGTCCAACCCCTATTAAGCGGCCACCCTAGGGGAAATGGAAAGTGGCCGCTTAATAGGCCGGGTTCGTCAGGAATTGGTCTAAAACTTACGTAAAACGTCCATGTATTCAAATACAAGCATGCTTAAAGGCTTTTAAGCTCTGCTGGACGCAATAAAGCGTTTAAAAATCGCACAAAACCAATTTTAAGAAAATGCTGAGATAAGGTCACAACATGACAACATGACTCACTTACATTGAAAAGTTAGCGACATGTAACGACATGGTAATATTAATTCAGTGATTAATTGCATAAATTCAATTTTAAGGAAATCTGACGATGAGGTTTCAGCGAGAACCAATAGCACATATAAAATTCTCGATATTGACAAAACTATCATAAATGTCGCGAAAGCAAAAGATCGTTACTTGAAATAATCCTGGAGAGTCGTTTGTCGCTTTGGAGCTCGAAGGTTTAAAAATGTATCAGTCGTTGCTGTCTATTTCGGATTCTTATCTGTCATCGCCTTATCACAAACAAATCCAAAGCACGCGTATTTATTTTTGGGTGGCCGCTTAACAGGGGTAAAAAACAATAAAAACCACCATCGGGATGACCAAAAGGTAGCCGCAGTCGCTTAATAGGGGCCGTTTAATATGGGTTTCATTTATAGTATTTAACTGAAAATAATTTCGGGACTTTCATGATAACTGGCCGTTTAATAGGTGGCCGCTTAATAGGGATTGGACTGTAGTGGAATAGATATTGCACTAGCTAGTATCCGAAAGTGATAAACTTCTCACATATAAATTGAAATTTCTCACGAAAGGGCTCTTTTCGACTGGGTATCGCTTTTGGATTGGCTTCTTCCAAAGAAAGTAGAAAATTAAACTGTTGCCCAAAGATCCCACGATGCTTATAGTTGCGAGAAATGAACAGAGGACGTATTTCACGGTGGGATCAACAGGCATGAAAACGTACACCACTGAAACGTTTGTGGTACAATTTTTTCCGGTAGTATGAACTGTTTCCTGACTTGTTCCACAGTTGGCACCATGTTTTATCCCTGTTCTTGAGTATCAGGCTATTAGGAAATAATAGAAAAAAAAAGAGAGGTACAGTTAAGAAAATACTTTGCTCGGACGCGTGCCCGGAAGACTGGATCGAGTACATGAAGTCGAGGCTGGCACTTAGAAATAGGCCATTTTGTAAAATAAGTTGTGGTTAATCATCGTGGTAAATAACACTTTAGAAAAGAAATGTTTGTCTTACGATGTGGTCCGGCCTATGATGTGGATCGCGACGTTTGGACAGGGTCCTATATACTACTAGTCTTCTTCAGACGATGAGCTCGTCGCCTGAAGAAGACTAGCGGTATGCAGTCGAAACGTCGCAATCCACATCAGTAGTGATTACAAGTAACCGGCCATTTTCGATATAGTAAAATTCAAACTTGGCTTCGCGAGGCTTGGGGATTAAAACAAAAGAAATCACATCGAAGTTTAGGGATAAATAATTAGTTTCTTTGGTTTATTCCCCCAAGCCGCGGAGCCATGTTAGAATCTTCATATATAGAAAATGGCCAGTTGAGGGAGAAGTATTCTACCAAAGTATAAAATTTTCAATTCTCAAGAAAAATTAAAGTTCCACAGAAACAAAACTGTTTGTGACGCTCAAGGTTTCTAAAAAAGGTTCCTCTCTACTTAGGAAATTCTGCTTTAAAACACAGAGTAGAGATTCCTCTTTCGCAGTTGAACCGGTTTTACTCAGCTTTCGAGAGCAGAAAGCTTAGCCAATGACGCAGGAGCGGCTTAGTATTAGATTATTATAGCGCGTTTCGGTTCAGGCAGATCCCAGGCCCCCGCGTCCTGAGGTGTGAACGGCAAACCCATTAACTTACGACCTAAAAAACAAAAAATAGCCTGTGAAAAATACTCTTATCGAACTAACTCAGAAAAAAGGTTTAAGTATGTGTACGTGATTGCTTTTTTCGTGAAATTACGTGCGATAATGAACATAGAAATAAATACCAAGGGGGAAGATGAAGAGAAAATTACTGCTTGAAATCTAAAAAACATAAGAAATTTAAACACGACGTGCGGTACATAACATTATTTTGGTTCGTTTTGTATGGTTGGGCGGCGTTGATGTGAAGATGAGCGGCGAAGCTTCGAGACTGCGCTGGTCATTTTTGCGACTCCAACGCCTCTAATTTCATCGAGTGCCCAAAGAACTGTCAGCTACTTAAGCTCTTAAAAGCATGTTTGACGTATTTGACGACAACGGAACAAGTTACTCAATACAATTGTCTGATGCGTAGGTCACATGGCGTAGAAAATTTAGAGTTAAATTTAATTTGGTGCGTAAACAAGCCTGATTTTGTACGAACTAACCATGTTTGATTGCGGACTCGGATTTCCTCGCTGAAACGCGTGCAGTCAATGTCCTATTACCTCAAGAGAAAGAAAACACACTAACGCGACAAACAACGTCACAAGAAGTTAATTTTTTTAATTGTGTAAGCATTAAAGAATATAGCTTAGTTTTTAAGTGATTAGCGGTCGATCGAGCTGTTACACGACTTCGTCCGATGACTAAGTCGTTAATTAATTTGTCTGCTGAGCGTCAAACATTCGATGATCTTGATAAAGAGATAGATAATTTTTTGCTCTTAGTCATTTAAAATGCAAGTGCTTTCAGACATTTTCGCATTAATAAAACCCTTTCATTCCCAGTCGTACGAATTTGTGGAATGTTTACCAATTTGTACGATGGTGACTTCGAAGGTTATCTATAAATCTTTTAAGGACTCAAAATTGGATTTGCTTCGAAACTGGGATAGGACTAAGCAAGCTGATCCGCTACATGATTTTTTTGAGCATAGAAAAGAAAAACACTTTTCACATAAACGTTTTACTCGAAAGATCATTAAGTACATGAACGTGGAAATTATGAAAATTAGAACTAATGAGACTTAATCATCTTTTAGTTAATTAAGTGGAAAGAAGCAGAAACCATGTGATTCGGTGAAAACGAGAATAGGCCTCTGCGAGAGGCATGAGGCAGGTGAATAAATGTTTAAATGTTGATAGTGGTCATACCATTCAGCTTAGCAGACCAGGATTAAAACTCAATACACCAACATGAAAAATTTAAATCAAGTACTTACGATGAGCCCTTGTGGTCCAAAAAAATTCGAGACGCGAATATCGCCGCGCTGGGTGTTGAAGATAATTTGTTGAAATGTGCTATCGAGTCCGTTAAGAATCTTCTCGAGGGTCAGCTGATCAGTTGTCAAAAGCTAATGAACATTTTACCCACAACCAACACTTTCTCGGTAATATATTATTTTTGCCAAAAATAAAACCAGCTCCAACACTCAGCTATTGACGCATTTCTAACGCTATACTTTTTTTTTTTTAATGCGCCGCTTAGGCAGTGATCTCCGCCACTTGAATTCAACAACGTAAACATGGACTTTCATAGGCCCATCATAGAATAGCTTCTTGGAACTGTTTTGGCCTTTTTTCCTTACCTTTAACGAAAGATCAAAAAATTGGCCATGTATGTCAATAAGCTCTCATCATCTCTTAAAACTGTAATTAAGGACGGATGCATATCAAACTGTTTCCCCACTGCGATGGACATTTGTTTTTGTCGGTTCCAGCCTGGCGCAGCCGCTAACCCAGATGCCCTCCTGAGCAAATTTTTAAAATGGCGGACAAACCAAAGAGAGAGATAAGAGAACCAAAGCGATTCTGCAACGAATACACAGCATACACCCCTGTTAAAAAGGTCCTTTCACAGAGAAAAAATACAAACTTGTATGATGTTGAAGAGACTGAAAATTCACTACATCGGCTGCAGTACACGCTTCGATGAGTGGAGACCCTTCGGGGACGGTGAAGCATCTGAATATTTTCCTTCGAAATTGTATAGATTAGTAGGCTGCAACAAAAATTTAGTGGACGACGTTTAAGGTAAAAACGGCGTTCTAACCTGAAAAAAATGTATTTATTCCGACTCTTTCGGAAAATAACTTTACAAATCTTACTTGTTTATCTCGTAAGTAAACGATGGTAAATTAATACCCGAAGCGCTTTCCGAGCAGCCCGATTCTTCTCCCACTGCTTTCTCGCTTATAAAACAGGAAACGAGCAAAAGGAGGAAGGTGTGACTGTTTTGACTAGCCATTTGACGAGGTTCAATCTGCTCCTTGTTCGACAATTTACATATCAAAACAAAGGAAATTTGTTCCTCTCTTTGATTTTGGCGGTACATTTTCAATTTGCGCTTGCGTAAGAGAGAAATCGCCCAAGACTCCTTGCTCGGTCTTGTTTTGACCACGAACGCCTTCTTAATTTTGACGGATCCGCTCGGGAAAAGCTGAAAATGACGAGGGAAAAACTTTACTTTGTAGTACGAAAATACACAAAATGGAAAGCCATGATATTATAGTTCAACATTTCGGTGGTACATTGTTAACTTTTTATACAGAGAGTCGGCAAGATGATATAACATCCAAAAATGGCACTCGATTTGAGAGGGCCGATGAAGTGGGCGTGGTCACGAAATTCAGTAAGAGACTATTTGTACCCCGTGAGTTTGATACGATGTGCGCACAAACTTTTGTCCGTTTTGGT
Source organism: Stylophora pistillata (assembly GCF_964205215.1). Taxonomy (NCBI): domain Eukaryota; kingdom Metazoa; phylum Cnidaria; class Anthozoa; order Scleractinia; family Pocilloporidae; genus Stylophora; species Stylophora pistillata. The sequence continues at coordinate 25,491,957 of NC_142527.1, read as the reverse complement.
TCTCAAATGCCTGATCAGCTGGACCGGATTAGATTTTTCTTTTCAGATCATTGTCTTAGAATATACATAGGCAACGCGCACCACCGTTTCGCTGTAGTTATTCAAAACTTTGAGTCGAGTTAACGAGTTTGCGTATAATTTGAGCGTTTCTAGTGGACACACCTGTTAAGTTACTGTGAGAACTTTTGATTTGTAAACGACAGTATGGTGGCTAGTTAAAGGAATTTTCCGTCTGAGTTTTTCTACATTTTTTTGGGGCCGGGTGGAATTTCCAACTTTATACTGCATATACCTTTGGGTAGTACATTTTCTCGGTAACATTGTGAGGCACGATTATCGCGAATAGTATTTTAAACAATATTTCTTATTGAGTTGAAAATGAGAAATAGATAACGATTAGCAGTAATAATGTCGGAAATTGTGTGTTTACATAATCAAAACCTTTTTAACGCGTTTAAAATTTCGCTGTTTAGTCCACCGGAAATAGATAGGCATCGTATCTGTCATCATTAGTAACTGTAACCAATCAAAGGAAACATTCACCGATTGTATATCCTTTGTTCTAAAATACACCACGTGTGTTGTAATCGAACTCGGCACTTTGCGAGAGAAAAACATATCTGTTAAAAAATTCTATCGTGAGTGAGCGATTTTAGCGCGAGTTTATCGGGAAAACCGTTGTGTTGTCAGGCAATTATCTAATTCCCAACAATAATAATGATGCTATCATTTATCACGCCACGTAAGAGAGCAGGGTAAATGTCGAAATTCATTAGTAATTATTACTATAAAATGTTTTATTGTTAGGTAAATGTAATTTATTTATAACAATGCTCTTAAGGAACATATTGAACAACAACAAACATATGAAACATATGAGTGAACTGCGGTTATGAGACGTATATAAGAACGATCCTTCGCAGTAAAGCACTATTTGAGCAATAGTGGAAATCAGACCTGAAAAAAATTTCAGGCCTGTACGGGATTCGAACCACTGACCTCTGCGATACTAGTGCAGCGCTCTACCAATTGAGCTAACAAGCCAACTGGGAGCAGGCCATCAAATTAATTCGATATAAACCCGTAGATGATAAATCGAACAACAACAAACATATGAAACATATGAGTGAACTGCGGTTATGAGACGTATATAAGGTCAGGTCTGATTTCCACTATTGCTCAAATAGTGCTTTACTGCGAAGGATCGTTCTTATATAAGGAACATATTGTTAGCATTGTACAATAAGTGGTACATGTAGGCGTGGCGTTAAAATAACTCCTCTGAAAATTGAAAATCGAGGAAATATCGCAGTGTTACGATTATTTATCTATAAAGTGTCAATGTTGCTCTTGCAATTTGGTTCAGGATTGTAGAAATCCCTCTGATTATCTTTTTCTCGCTTTCATCAACTCCGAACGTCAACTGTGGCATCTCGACCGCGAAGAGACTGAGAACTATTCTGTTCCCATAATGCTTTCGAGGCAAAGCATACTCATGTGAATAAAATGAAAACGAGGTTGTTCCAGTTTCCGCCATCTTGTATTTCTACTTGAACTTTTTCCGTTAAGATGCATTAATTTTTTTACTTTATACCTCTTTTTTCGACTCTTTTTGTCGCCCTGATGGATGCTGGGGAAGAAGGTATTTGCGAGGAATATGCGTCATCGCTCGAAGACTTGACTTTTAATTCTAAACCATTAATCAATGTGCTCACGATGCTAGCCGAAGAAAACAGTCAGCATGCCGCGAACATAACAAAGCTTATTGAAAAACGCATTTGTCAGGTGTGTATTTTTATTTATATTTCTCCTACTAGGCTCTTAATGAAACAAAAGTTCTCCAGCTATTGAAAGCAATACTTGTGTGCTCATTGCATTTTTATTTTTAGCTGTATATGATAGAAAACTACGTACTGTTTTGTTGACAATAATATTAATTTATCGCCAACTTAAGGGATTTAGCCCACCGAATTACCAGCCCACCGTCTGACTGCGAAATTATTTTCGTACTCGAAATTAGGTTCTCAGAGTTACCATATTGGCCTAAAGGGAGTTTATCCTGATGCTCCATGCCTGCAAGCTTATAGGATATTTAGAATCAAGGTGATACCGGTAGTTTTGAATTAGTCCTTGCTTCTTGGTTGGCAATAATAATTTCTTGCAAACATGTTGGAGCAAGGAATTTTAACAAAAGATTTCAAGCAGTTTTGATCAGGGGCCATTTGGATAGGGAGTGTGGGCTGCAAAACCAAGCAGGGCACTTCAGCCTTTAATGTCAAATACTTGTTATTGTACAATGAATATATGCAGTTCATATGTACTTGTTACTGTGTTGGCAAATCCCAGAGTGATGGTCCACTTGCAAGCAGTTTCAGTGTCAGCTTGAGTCCCTTTTAAAACACACAGCAATTCAGAATTACCTTAAAGTAAATTTAAAAAGGTAGAGATGTTGGTAGTTTTCATTACACCAGTTTGTCGCACACAGCCTTCCGAGAATTTGAAGTGACATTCCTCTAGATTTTTCTCTATGCACTGCGACTTAGTTTGATTTTTTTCATTGATAAGGTTACTTAAACATTTTCGGCAAATCTATTTTGCACAGTATGGTATCTTAGATGTTTTATTGTGTTCAGTATGAATGATTTCTCTCCCTCTCTAGGAAAAGTTAAAATAGTGCCCACCATCAAACAAGCGCCCACTTCAAATAAGTCCCTACTCTCAAGGTTCCTAAATTTAAGGATCCCCTAGAGGGCAGAATGGAATAAATATGGTCATGTGAAATTTTTTTTTAATCCTTCACACACTTTTTAAAATTTTCTTATATGTTGTTTATATACAAGATATTCCTTTGACCTGAAGGTGGCAGATGCTAATTGATGTATGCCAATTTTTTCTTAACTGAAGAAGTAAAGAAATAACACATAAAAAGACACTAGAAGATACTAAAAGACACACAAGAAAAGAAAATCAAGGAAAATGAAAGACTTTCATAGTATAGGAAAAAAAGTCAGAGTTTTTAGGTGTAATAAAAATTACTGTGTTTAAATTTTTGCATTATCTCATCAGGTTCCACAATAGAATCTTAAGTCACTAGAATACTGAGAAGAGCCCATTTTGTTTCTTTTTTGAAGGATTTCTCTGATAAATTTTATATTCATCCATAGGGTATCTCATTCCTGATTTTTGATACCAATACCCGTTGAGGCCTTTCTTTACATTTTAAGCTTAGAGCACTTAAGGTTTAAGAGTGGTGATGTTGATGAGCAAGTAGTCTAGGTGTGGATGTGTGATGTACTTGAAAAAGTTTTATGATGTTAGAAGGTGTGGTGTCATTATGAACATCAAGCATTAATTTACATATAGCTTCCTGATATAAAAAGGTAATAGGGAGAATTTTGGCTTTTATGAATGAGGGAATAGCATTTTTTTTTTCAATTGAGATTATGCACAAAACTTGCTTTTGGAGAACATTAATATGAGGTTTTAAGTAAGAATTATTTATTGCAAAGTGATGCTCCTTTTTTGAAGTTGTCTGAAATAGCTCACATAATTCATAGTTAACATGTACTTGGTGTCAAAAATTATTGTCACACCTAAATTAGTTTTTACTGTACATATAAAAATTGTAATTTGGTGGTGGTATACACAGTTAAAGAAAAGTATTTTGATGAAAATAACAGTTAAGCAGTGCACTAAGGATAACAAAGTATTGATTTTTTTCAAGTTAACTTGAAAAATTATGTACAATGTGTCCAGTAAGAATTTCTTGTAGCATGTATACACTGCTACTCGACAAAAGTTATTGTAATTTATTTATTAGAATGGCAGGTTTTTTGTCTGGAAAAAGACACATTTTTACAAAGTTTTTAGATACAAAAGTGGCCACACAAGTCATTCTACTTTTTTTTGTCATCCATCAGAGATGATGTTTTAGAATCTATTTTGTAGCCTTTGGTAGTTGCTGATAAAACAGAGTTCTCTAAACCTTTTTTTCTTATATTTTTGTCATAGGTTCCACAACAATTAAAGCTACCCTCCCTTTACTTGCTTGACTCCATTGTGAAGAATGTTGGAGGAGGGTACCTGAAGCTTGTAGCAGAGATTATGGAAAATAGTTTTACTTGTGTATTTGAAAAGGTAATTTATGTGCTAGAAATTTCTCAACTGATCAGCTTGTTTGATTGCCTTAATGCACCAGTAGGACAGGAGAGTAATTGGTTTCATTCCTTTTCAAACCCGAGTTATTTTCAATTGTTTTTCGTATTCTTTTTAATGCATTATTGTGATTATCATTCTTAATTTTTCTCAGTTCTCAAGTAATAATATTTTTAGGCAGATGAGAAGACCCGTCGGGATCTATACAAGTTGCGGCATACTTGGCAGCAGTATTTTCCAGCCAAGATGTTGCATGACTTGGATGTTGCTGTCAATAAGCATGACCCTGGCTGGCCCATTTCTCCTGCTCCTCCACCAAGTCCTTCTATACATATTAACCCGAAGTTTCTGCCAAAGGTACTTTTGCTTTCAAGTCATTGCATCTGCCGAATGCAAATATGGCGTCCAATTTGAGTTGCCATTGTTCTGGACTCACTAGTCTCGTCTTTGCTTGGAAACACAAAAGAATTATTACATGTGTGAGAGGCTAGTGAGTCCAGAACAATGGCAACTCAAATTGGATGCCATATTTGCATTTGGTGTATTGGTACTGTGTAAAAAGGAAAGAGGGAGCTAGTTAGAGTGTTACCGTATGTACAGGAGAAAATCCTCTCAAAAATGATTACTAGCATCCCTTTAACATTAACTGGCATCATCAATCAAAGTCTTTTTTTCTCAAACAACACAGGCTGAAAAAACTGGTGCAGTTTTAACTGCCAGCATAGCCACACCGCAAGAGCATAAGGTTGTAGTTGACCACCAGCAGCGTTTGCTTGAGCTACAAAGACTGCAAGAAGAACAGCTTAAACTGACAGAACTTGAGATTCAGGAGCATCAGATGAAAAGAGATCTTCTACTCAAGAAGCAACAACAGGAACGAAAGCTGCTTCTCCAACAACAACAGCAGCAGATTCTTCACATGCGATTGAAGCCAGAAAGTACAAAAGATTCATTACTTTCAAATGGGGTGAGTACATATATCTTATTAACCAAGCGCTAGGGCCGTACTGGGAGAACATCGGCCGGAGGTCTTGACAGTATGGACTGAGCGCAGCGAGGTCCGTACAAAAAAGACCGAGGGCCGATATTCTTCCAGTACGGTCCTGAGCAAGCTTGGTTAATAAGAGATTTAATACACGACTGAAGTTCAAAGGGACACAAGTGCGGTATCATTCGGGACCATTCGGGACAGTGCCCGGTCCAATACTGAGAGAATATTGACTGGCATTAGAGCATTTTGATTGGTTGATTTTAGTTATTGGCCCTCTGACTTCCTGAGTCGTGTAATAATAATTTTTATTATTTGAGTTGCTCAGAAATTGTGCTTTACATTTATGCCATTGGGAAGTTCTTTTTTTAAGCCTCTGGGGTGTATCCTTAGGGGATTAGATGCTAATTAACAAATAGTAAACACCACAGCGTACACTATTGAGTTATGGATGCACGTGGGAGGTTGCTAAGCACGAAAGAAGCGTAAGAGTCGCTCGAGGCGATAGCCGAGAGCCACTCTAGCTTCTTGAGTGCTTAGCAAACCTCCCAAGTGCATCCATAACTCAATAGTGTATGGTGTGGTGTTTACCATTTGTTTTATAACATAACATTGATACATTGTAGCTAAAGAGTTCCCTTTTATTTAACAAATCTTACGTGACCAGAAAAAAACAAGCGCGCGCGGAAAAATAGTCTTTGCATTTGCTCATGTCAGCAGCGTACACCCATGGGCAAATGGGGGACGCTAAATTGACCAATCAGAGCGCGTGCTTTACTTTGGTTGTGTTATAAAGTCTCTTGTAGGGGTATAAGGGTTAAATAAGAAGTTAAGGAACAGGTTTAGCTCTTTCATTTTTTTTTTTAAGTTTGCTTGAGCATAAGTTGCTAGAATTTTGTGGAAAAAATTTGAGTTTATCTCTCGACAGCCTCCCAATGTTGAAGTAAGTGGATCAGTGTCAACCAAAGCAGAGACTACAGAGAAACTCCAAGAGACACTAAGTAGCCGTGATCCACGTATCCGCCGAAATGAGCCTGAACCTGATCATATTCCAGAGCCAGAATGTTTTGGTGATTCTTTGGAAACTGTCCCAAGCTCTAAGATAAAAAGTGTCCAGCATATGTCTGTGGCAGCCAATCCATTAGTAAGCTCAAGTAGAGTTCCTTCACAAACTCATCTTGAAAGGGAAGTTACAGGCAGTCCAAAGTATGGTGACTTGCAGAAACCATCAAGGCCCAAGAGTGCACACAAAAGGCGAAATTCTGGTGACTGGTCAAGCCACTCACCAAATCATGAAAACTACAAAGATGAGCCAGAAGAAACGCATGATGTCAGAGGAAAAGCACGGAGGGGAAGAAGACGCTCTAACGAAAGGCAGAGAGAAAGAGGAAAAGGTGAGAGGGGCAGAGGTCGTGGCCATGAACCAGGAAAAAGAGGCAGAGAAATGGAGCATGAAAAAACTGAGCGTAGGTATAACAGAGTGCCAGACAGAGGCTCCAGACAGACAGTTATTACAGGGAGACATGATGAAACAAATCATCCTTTTCGGGATGGTTTGAGGAAGAGGAACGAACCTTTCCTGCCACGAGAAGAGCATGTGTTGAATCAGGAAAACTGGAGGAGGGATCCAGCAGAATTTCCAAGTGTAGATGAAAGGTCTCGGCTTGGAAAACATGGCTCTGAGGGGCCACCTATGAGAGACAGATATGTAGGTAAAGATTTCAGGGGTAGTAAAAGTCCACACTATGGTCGTGATGAATTTGTCAGGATGGGAAGTCCAGGAATGCATGAAGAGAGACCAAGGGGAAATGGATGTGAAAGAGAACAATACGAAAATGTTGAACGATTCAAACCGCATCAAAGCAGTCAAGGAATGCTACAAGATCCCGACTTTCAGTTTAGAGAGGAAGTGCATGGTCACCCTTCAGTCCCTTTTCATGATGACCCAAGAGATAGACCAGTGGGAGAACCTCTGTCAAAGAAACCAAGACCTCTTCTCTCAGATGTGGAGATAACTGAACTGCGGAACAGAAAGGGGGCACTCCCAAATACAGGCAGAATGACACCACCACCTGTTTTCTATGAAGGTTTCCTTGGAGAACCCATGGACATTCACTCACATCCTATGGATGCTGAACATCCTTCACCTCGGGATCATAGCTTTGGGCCCCCAGGCCCAGGAATACGGAGAGAATTTAGGCCTCATACTCCACCCATGGAACAACATCCAGGAGAATGGACTCCAGGGTTTGAAATTCCACGTGAGCTCATGTTGGATCATCAGAATGAAATTATGAGGCAGGTCAGTGAAAGTCGTACTCAAGGTTCTCCATCTATTACAAAAAGTATTCCATGGCTTTTCTTCTTTATATGTTGTAGTCTTAGAAATATATTTTAAGATTTCAAATGTATTTTCATCCAGGCTGAAAGTCGTCTTCGTGCAGGAGAGTTGACTTTGGAGCAACATGATGATTTAGTGGATAAACTTCGCCAATTGTATGAGCTTCAGAGGCATCCTGATTCAATGCTACTGCCAGGAGAGAACAGGCCTCCACCAAATTCTGAGCATTTACCAAGACGCATGATGCACTCAAGATTAGAGGAACCTCCATTTAGACCAGGTGGACCAGGTTGACATTGTTGTTTCTTTTTTTGATGATTCAGTACTAATATTGTGGGAGGGAAGGCAACTGTAGGTGTGACAAAATATGTCTTAATAATAAGACTGAGGACAAACAAATTAAAGGAATATACCTGTTTAGTTTCCCTAGTTTGTATTTTCTTGGGCTTGCCTGCAAGATGACTTGTTTTGATTCAAAGGGAGCTTAAATTGCAGCCTTGAAATGTTGGAGCATCAAGGTCTGCAAACATGCAATATATCCAGTCAGTCACTTTTCTTTCATACAGTTCCTGAACCTGTTAATTTTTTTTCTCTCAGAGGGGGCACTGGATAGGCCTGGAACTCCACCAGAAATAGGCCCTGGAAGACCAATTGCTTCAAGATTTGATGGTCCTCCAGAACATCTCAGAATACAAACCAGAGGTCCTTCTCCCATGGAACCAGGCCATATGATGAGGGTTGAGGACCCCAGATTTGAAGCCAGCGAACCTGAAATGAGGAGATTCAATGATGACTTCAGAAGAGCACCAATGGAAGTGGATCCTACCTCACTCGGTAGACCAATACCAATGGGTGGTCCCCCCATAAGAACTGAAAGACCATTTGACAACAGTCCAAGGCTTGATGGTGGGTTGAACCCTCAGTTTTCTCATGGAAGGCCTGTGGAGGAGATTGCTAGACATCCAACCAGTCATGAAAACAGCCTAGGGTCCATGGTAACACCCAGCACACCACCAAGGCAGGACAAAGGTAAGTTCCCTGGAAACCATAAACTCCTGAGAGTATCCCCTTCTTGCAGTGCCCCCTCCTTGCAGTGCCCCTTTGAATCAAATGTAAAGGTCAGGGGATTAATGGAAATGATTACCAATTTGAGAAGTTCCTGATTTTTAAAGAAATTCTCCTCGTTATTAACAAGAGTAAAGAGGTAATCATTAAAATATTGTACTTAAACTGCTTATGGATAATGTCTCCATTGGAGGAAGGTATAATATGTGTATCTAGAACAAAGTCAACCTTAACTTAAAATTCACAAGGTCTCTTTTGGGGCTTATTACACCCATGTTGTTTCTTCTTCACATGAACATTGTAGATGTGGTGGATTCTGGATTCTTGATGTGAAGTATTAGTGATAGTCAGTTGAATATAAGCGTACCGGTTTATATCATTTTACCCTTTACAGCCCAAGAAGTACCTCACACTCCCAACACTATGATGGAGAAGAGATCTGTTGATGATCTCTTTCGAAAACTGATGGATTTCGGAATAATCAAGGTGATGCCTGAACCGGGTAGTGAACCTCCTCAGCATGTGGCCGCACCAGCACTCCCACAGGCTGAGATGCAAAATCAACGACCCCTCCCTGGACTACCGGTTTCTCTACCAGGCCTCTCTCTGCCAGCCACAGCTGCAAAACAAACGAAACCTCCCAAAGAGGAGAAACACGTCATTCCACCCATGAAACTTGTTCCCGAGGACCTAAAAAAGTAAGCTAATCGTATTGGGTATTACAATTATTCACCTGCAAGAAAACTATTTTAATGTCCTCTGATTGAGTGTCGTCAAATCAAAACCAGGGGTATCAGAACGGAAAATTTCTTAAGGACCTAATAAGAAACCTAAATTAAAACAAACACTCTGCGAGTGCAAGTAATCAAGTCGCAGTTGTTTTAAGTTACATCCAATCAGTTTAGACAATTGCTCGATTTGTTTTGTTTTAACCAATCCAGGAACGAAGTGAAGCAAAACCCTAAGTAGTTCTTTATTGCTCTCGACACTATCGAAATTTGCAGTATTACAACGTGTCACTGTATTTTTCACTGCGCAGGCGTCACGATAGTATAATCGCCAGCCTTTATGATGGCACGCAGTGTTCATCATGTGGGCTGCGGTTTCCTGGTGAAGCTGCAAAGATCTACCGTGAGCACTTGGATTGGCATTTCCGTAAAAACCGCCGAGAGAAGGACGGCAGGAGAGTAGCGCACAGGCAGTGGTACTTTGTTGTCAACGACTGGCTGAACTATGAGGAGATATCAGATCCCGACGAAAGAGGTGGTGTTTTGTCGTCTTTACCAGCTATGTTCATTGTTCTGTTATATTGGCGGACAAAAAAAGGAATGCACGTTGTGCTGTCTTTTGCAGTTCCCTTGTAGGAACTAACAATCATGTCCATGATAAACATTATAGAGTTCACCAAATTTTACAAATGAAAGATTTTTTCCCAATTTGTGACGAGGGATTAGCAACATTTTGTGTTTTTTTGTTTTGTTTTTGCTCCTTCGTAAAACTTATGGTATCGTGGCCTTTCAGCAAAACAAACAAAGGTACTTTAAAATATTTTTTTACATTAACAAAAAATTTTTAACGGAAATTTCTACAGTTTGTTGTTTTATTGATTACTAGAAATTTTCTAATGTCGTTTGTTTCGTCGGGGGTTCCATTCTCGTTCAGATGGGAGAAAAAAGTTAAACAAACAAACACAGACAAAGAAAACATAAATAACAAAAACGAATATTTGGATAATAAAAGCGACGATTTAGGGATAGCTCATTTGTACGGTGAATAGATGTAACATTGCGAACTAGGGATGCCACAGACGAACAATGTAAGTAGAACCCAGGCAGTTGATGTGTGGTTTAAGAGTGTAAATTGATTTTGAAGAGCGACGTTGTGACCATCAGACTTCAAGATTTTATTATTGTACGAAACATGTTACTATTGTGCAGTGTCGCGTTTTGTTCTTACAGCAAAGAGTTCGTTCTTTGATGTTACTAAGGGAGCTGCAGACTCTCCTGATCCATCGAAAGAAACAGATAAGGAGTTGTTGGCAGATGGGAGCTGTCCTGTGCTTGCTGGTGATACAGCGGTAAGGATTGTCTGCTAGCTCTTGTTACCAAGCAACCGGTTGGTAAACGAGCGAAAGGATTCTGACGAAGGCCTAACGCTCGAAAAAATCAGCTTTAGAAACACTTTACTATGGCCAATTTATGTTATGAACGCAGATGATAAAACCAGAGTGTCTTTTAATACCCCCCTCTCGGTCACAGCACCACAGTCTCTTTAGAAACTTACCCCCTTTTAATCAATTGGATAACGGTTTTGACTAACACCGTATTTGTCCTTTAGGAATGCGACATCTGTTGCGAGAAATTTGAGCAATTCTGGGAAGAGATTAATGAAGAGTGGCATTATAAGTCTGCCGTACGCATTGATGGCAAGGCGAGTTACTATTTTGCTCCTTTTGTGTTTGTTTTTGTTTTTTACAATTTACGGTATCTGTTTAGAGGTACATACATGCACACATAAACTTTACTGAAGTGTCAAGGTATTTAGCTAAAAGCTAATTGTGGACACTATAAATGAATAACATGAGTATAGTATAAGATTAAATAGAGTATATGTAAAAATATTAAGGATATACTCTTAAAATATCATTAATATATATAAAAAGCATCAATATATAAAATTGTTACAGACAATCATGTAAGCAGCAATAGAATGAATACACAGAATTTAGAAAGCTAAAAGTCTAGAAAATTTAAATAAGACGAGTTTAATAGAGGAAAGGGGAGCACACTCCCAACACACCAGGCAGCCACACAGCAAAAGCCACTATGCATATCCACCTCTTTAAGATGAGCATGCATAGCAGCCACACAGCAAAAGCCACTATGCATACCCACCTCTTTAAGATGAGTATGTACAGCAGTCACACACAGCAAAAGCCACTATGCATACCCACCTCTTTAAGATGAGCATGCACAGCAGCCACACAGCAAAAGCCACTATGCATACCCACCTCTTTAAGATGAGCATGCACAGCAGCCACACAGCAAAAGCCACTATGCATACCCACCTCTTTAAGATGAGCATGCACAGCAGTCACACAGCAAAAGCCACTATGCATACCCACCTCTTTAAGATGAGCATGCATAGCAGCCACACAGCAAAAGCCACTATGCATACCCACCTCTTTAAGATGAGCATGCACAGCAGTCACACAGCAAAAGCCACTATGCATACCCACCTCTTTAAGATGAGCATGCACAGCAGCCACACGTGCCATCAAGTAAGCCAAGCACATTGTTTTTGACACTGGGTTAAATTGCTTTGCAGACGTACCATTATTTGTGCTACCAAGACGTCAAGGAGGTAGGTGTATCTTCATTTCATTATGTTTTTTTGCCAAACTTTCTTTGTAATGCACTAAATGATTTTGTGCAAAACTATTGTACTAAACATATTAATAAGTTATGGCTCTTCCGTCTGTCCTTGAAGAGTGGCTTAAATCTCTTTTGTTTGAGTTCGTGCGTTTTAATTTCTGTTATTCTTACCAATTCTGAGACATCGTTGTCATTTGATTTGGGAGTATTTGATTTCCTTGTATTCTAGACTTCTAGCAGCTCTCTTTTTTTCTGACGGAAAAAAAAAAGGATGAAAGGAGAGAAAATAATAAGAGTGATAAAAGCAAACAAATAAAGAAATAAATCGGCGCCTTCCTTGCGCTATTTTTTTATTTTTTTATTTTATTATTTTTTTTTTTTTTGCGCCGTGTCACTTTTTTGTTGTGACTAAGCTGGGAAAGATGACCTGCTGGGTAGTGTCTTTGTGTTCCTATCTAATAAGATATTCTGTTTTTTCTTCCACGTTGTTGTAATTCTTTGTCACTTTTGTTGCATTTGTTGAATAAAAATAGAAATATGATATTGAAACATGTTCCTAATTCTTACACGTGTTTTACATGTATCCGTTTGCCGGACTGGAGAGAGACTGTATGGTATGCAGGTGTTGCAGTACAAAGTCTCCAGAAACCAGCAGGAATCTAGTACAACTAACGTATTCCTTGTGTCATTTTCTTTCTTCTTCCCTATTACTTTGTCTTTGGTACAATCATTGTACGTTTTGCCTTTTCATGCCACCGTGTCGCGTCTAGAGCCAAATTCAAACAGAAGAGGACGAAAACGAGCAGGAGAAAGATGACGAAAACCCCGAAATTTCTGTGGAAGAAAAATCGCCGGGAAAGGATGGCGCAAAGACAGAGAAAATCGATGAAAACGATCAAGCAAAGGCAGAACTGGGACACGAGGAAGGTCGTGATAGGGAACCACAAATACCTCAAAGTAAAGGGGCGTCCGAAAGCAATCCGCAAAAACCAGAGACTGATAATTCAGATTCACATTTTAAGGCATGTGAAGGGAAGGGCGTGGTTAGTTTGTCTAGTAATGTTAATGAAAATAAAGAAAATGAAACGAAGGGTGATGAAACATAGTCACTCTAGTTCAGGGCAGTGCCTTGATCATGCGTCCTCTATTAGCATTTTCAAACAGCCAAGTGACATTGAAGAAAGAAAGAAAGAAAAATTTTTACAAAATCATTTCCCCCATTCTCCTCCTCTTAGGGTCCCAGTTTCCTGTGCATGAAAAGCGCGAAAGAAACTATGATCGTTAATAGCGACTTGTTATGTGCCCATGCCTCTTGAAAAGTTAAATCCCATGGCAGTTTTGGATGCCACCGCCATTTCCCAGCGTTCCGCTAATTTTTTTGTTGGCCATGATAATTTCACTTCTTCGGCATTCTTGCGCGTGATTATGCATTAAAACGAAGTATTGAAACACTGAAGTATCAGGGGCTTCACCATACTCTTTATCAAAGATAATTCGAACTGAAAAAAATGTTTGGAAAAGCAGGAAATTTGAACAGAGTCTTATTTAGCTAACTCAAGAATAAAGATAATCTACGAGGTGTGGTAACTTGAAATATTTCCTGCCGACCTGATGTACAATGCCAGCAAGCTGTGGAAATAAAGAATTTCTTACAACTTGTTGCAGTGTGATTTTGTTGTGGTTATTTGTCTTTGTTACTAGTAACAGGCTATCGATCTGACTTGACATTTTTCATGGATTAGCTTTCTGGGCGAGTTGTGCATGTAGAATTTTCCTATCAGGATCATATTCAAGGGGAAAGCCCGGATTGCTGTTTTAACGATAATTTTTGTATTGAATTGTGAGTGATTTTCTTTCACTCATCCCATTTTACATGTTTCCGGCTGGACTCGCTACTCAGGCACCAGTATGGCGAGGACTTAAGCACGTACGGGTTGATGGTTCCCGTATAGGTAAACTGATCTTGATAATGAAAATAAAACGTTTTGAACGTAACGACTGACTGGATTTGTGTAGCTTATTTTGAGTAATGCTCGACTGCATCGGTATTAGAGCACATTTCGATTGAGTATCTTCAGAACCACATTGATCACAATTGCGAATCAGAAAAAAAGGAAATACTTAAGAGCCAGTGAGAACTTTCAGTACAACCGACCAACCTTAGAGCGCGGGGGAAAAGTTTTGTTCAGTGTTTAATCTTTCACACTGGCGCCCGAATTTGGTAGCTTAGTCAGTACACAGCCCTTCCATTTTTCTAGAGTGGAAATGGTAGGGGGGGGGGGGGGGGAGAATAAGATCCCTTTGCATTGGAGGAGAAAGCTCAATTCTCTCGAAATTTAGTGTTGCTGTTGTTTTAACTGATTCAGCGCCCGGTTCCATCTCAGGCCCTAAACGACAAGACAACTACATGACACACACGCCAAGAAGATTGGCTGACTTATATGTGAGAAAAATAGACAGATTACCCACTTTTCCTTTTTCATGAATCCGTGGCCTTGGTTTTGTATTGGGGCACAAATGTTTAAATTTCGTTCATTTTTGTGAGTTCTAGTTATCTCAACTAAGACCGCAAAGGATTTTAAACTTGACATCTTTGAATCGAATAATGACAGTCTACTGAACACCAATACAAGAAGATTGACCATACAAACAGAATTTCTTAAATTTATAATGCATTAATTTCCATCTGAAATATGGAATGCATCGATTTAAGGATTATATTCGTGCAACTGACCGAATTACCCATACCGCTTATTTTCAGCGTAATATGAACTCTTCCACTTGAAAAGAAAAGAATTCTCAGCAAAAATATTTGCGCGTCCGCTTCAACTTTTTGGAGGGTTTTGCTCATTGAGGGAGGAGAGCTGTAAAACGGGCCGCAACAGTTTCATAGAGTTTCTCAAATAGTCCGCACTTGTGGAGGAATCAAGATACAGCGTTGTTATTAGAGAGCTGACTGAGTCAGGGTTTTCCGAGTCATCGGCAGCGGTGTTCAAACAGCCTGCGAAATGCGTCGCCAAAACAGAAATCTCCTCTAAAACTGCGTCTGTCAATTTGCGCACGCATTGCGCACGCACAAGAGACGAAGTTTCCATGGCTCGCTCCGCTTGATGGAGTAAAAGTTCAGTAAACTTGTGAAATGATTCCACGGTGCGCGCCGTCAGCTCCGCCAAGCTTGAAACGGCCGTGTTGTAAATTTCAAATCCATCTTTACTCCCTGGAGATTCATCCTGTTCCTTTACACAAGAAGCAATCCATTCTCTTGATTTTTCTTGCGAATTGACGATCTTGTCCGCTGTAAGAGGCAGGTTAAGCGACTTGACATTGTCTAACACGTCCGATTTAAAGTCTTCTTCAGCCCCTTCGACATCAGCGTCATTTTCGTCGTCGATGTGGAAAACTTCTTCTACGGCTCGTAACAATGGCTTCACCATGTTAAGCTCGTCTTCTGTCAAGTCAATGATGCGGGATTCAAGCTGGAGACAAAAGGTTGAAACATACTTTGACGAGATCAATTTCTTCAAACAATTAGTAAATTATTTATTATTATACATCATTCATAAACTTGATCAGCAGGGATTTGCTAAAGCAAAGGCATAGAAAAAACCAGGAAAGATTTATTACTCGACGTTTCGGGGTCATCGTGACTCCATTATCAAGAGACTAGTTTAAAAACATGCAAATAAGGAAAGGTACAAGAATAGCATAAATTAGACTGAACGGCTTAAACAAACACCTTGGCGCGGATGGAATCCGTTTGCACGTTCAGTGTTGGCTTACGCATGCGAATATACAACATTTCATTAACAAGGCAAACAAATTTGCCGTTACATTTCGTGATGACGTTGAATTGCTCGATCAAGCGTTCAGGCATTTCACTATTGTGCTGGAGGTGGTAGTGTTTGTAGATAGAAGATGATTTCCTTGTGTGCCCTTCTACGCGCTCGTGTAAGTGACCACGAGTATAGCCCACATACCCTGCATCACACAGGTTACATTTAAATTCATAAACGACACATTGTTGGTTAACAATAGGGGGCTTAATTTCGTGTTGCTTAAGCTGTTGATCGAGCTTAGGGCTAACGAACAACCAACCAGTGTTCGTTAGCCCTAAGCTCGATCAACAGCTTAAGCAACACGAAATTAAGCCCCCTATTGTTAACCAACAATGTGTCGTTTATGAATTTAAATGTAACCTGTGTGATGCAGGGTATGTGGGCTATACTCGTGGTCACTTACACGAGCGCGTAGAAGGGCACACAAGGAAATCATCTTCTATCTACAAACACTACCACCTCCAGCACAATAGTGAAATGCCTGAACGCTTGATCGAGCAATTCAACGTCATCACGAAATGTAACGGCAAATTTGATTGCCTTGTTAATGAAATGTTGTATATTCGCATGCGTAAGCCAACACTGAACGTGCAAACGGATTCCATCCGCGCCAAGGTGTTTGTTTAAGCCGTTCAGTCTAATTTATGCTATTCTTGTACCTTTCCTTATTTGCATGTTTTTAAACTAGTCTCTTGATAATGGAGTCACGATGACCCCGAAACGTCGAGTAATAAATCTTTCCTGGTTTTTTCTATTCATAAACTTCAACATACTATCCTGCAAGCAGGCCTTCACTATTGACGAAACAGGACTTATGTTATTCCACCCGAGGAAAGACTGGAGACAAGTCGGGAAAAGGTTTGCTTGACCATTGTAGACCTCTTGCCAGCTTCCGTTGCTCATTAGGGATCATTAGGTCCCCTAATTCCACGCGGGAGAAAAACCCTCGTGCTTTATTCTTGATATTATAACCACTCAGATTGTTCTGGGAGTGGAGACTTGGACACTGTATGAAAGTGGAGTGGGGGGAGGGGGGAGTGGGGGAGGGGTAGAAGGGGGAAGGGGGTTAAAATTGCCCCAAGCAATTCAAATAACACAGGGAAAACACACATTTGAAACAAGTCAGGGAGAGGTTTGGTGGGAGTCTGGCACTATTAGTTAGCTTACACATGGCAAGGTACAAAAATTTATTTATTGAGGGGGAGTGGGAAGGGGAACTGACAGAGACTGTTTGGAGGATTAGAAACCTAATATTTTTAACTAATCTTACTGGTACTTACCTCGGCCTCACTGTCACGTGACAGCATCTCCAATGCTTCTAAGTGAGCAAGTCCTTGGTATTTGTCAAACTCACCACACAAGTCTACAGTGGGTGTGGTTTGCTGTGCTTCAACTGTTGCTTTTTGTTCAGTTGCTTCTCTGGCTTCTCTTAAAATCTGCCGAGAGAAAATTTTAATTTCTGCGAGTAAGACTGCAGCCTAAAGTTTCCATTTCCTCCTGCTGCAGGATGGTTCATACTGGAAACAAAAGTAGTCCAAGGTGCATCCACATGCTTATTAGCTGTCAACACAGAGAATGTGGCTTTGGAATAAAGTTTCTAAAGGGGGAGTGGGGTGTTTTAAGGTGCATAACAAAAATTATTACACGAGTTGGGCAGTCAGAGGGCCAATAACTAAAATCAACCAATCAAAATGCTCTATTGCCGGTCAATATTCTCTCAGTATTGGACCGGGCACTGTCCCGAATGGTCCCAAATGATACCGCACTTGTGTCCCTTTGAACTTCAGTCATATAATAAATCTCTTATTAACCAAGTTTGCTCGGGACCATACTGGAAGAATATCGGCCCTCTGTCTTTTTTGTATGGACCGAATACAGTGAGGTCCGTACTGTCAAGACCTCGAGCTGATATTCTCCCGGTATGGCCCTTGTGCTTGGTTAATAAGATATATAGAAACAACCTACCACCTCCTCCCAGCCACTCCTGCCTAAATCGTGGTTACTGTAAATATCATAGCATATTAGTGTTGAGCTACTAGTGTTCTATCACAAATGCTGCAATCTGATTTGCTACATGCTACCAGTGATCTATTCTGTGATAAAGTGAATAGCCTAACATTGTGATGTTGTAAACAAAATAAAATAAAATAAAAAAAGCCTGACTTGTTGTTGAGTTTTGAAAGATAAGTGCATTTAAACTTCTTCACCCAGGTGTTTAACTGGGTACCGGTGAATATGATGTTGGGGAGTAATCCTGTGATGGATTGATTTGGATATATCAACAAAGTTGACACAGTAAATTGGCCACCGTAACGATTACAAAAGCTGACGTTTCAAGTGTTAGCCCTTCGTCGGAGTGAATAGAGGAATTGTGGGTTGTGTGTGCTTTTAAAGGCAGAAAATGGAGCTATGTTATTGGTGGGAACATGGCAACGAGAAAAACATGAATAAATTAGTGGAATGAAAAGCATTTGTTGATCCTTGTGGGATTCCCCCCCCTCCCCTGTGATGGATTGGTAACCCACCCAGGGGGGGAGTAGCAATACTCCTAGTCACTTCATGCTACAGAAACTGAAGTTACGGGTCCGAGCCTAATGGGCCACTTAGCTCATACACAAACTTTTCCTTAAATTATTTGCTCTAGACTGATGGGTGATGGTTGATTTGAACTGTGACCTCATCAACTATTAGGTGATAGAAATCTAGAGCTCATACTCTAATTGTTTACTTTGAACTTGCCTGAGAGAGACTTGGACCTTTTCCTGCTATTTGTTTGCGTTTTTGCCTCAGTCCTGGATCACCCTCAGACAAGACAGTCATTGTCTTTTTGCCGATAAACTCCAAAGCACCCAGCCCCCCTGATACCAGATCAATTCCAGTGGTCTGAACCACACTGGTCAGGCTTGATACACCAAATCCAGCGAAGAATGAATCACTTGTAGCTGAGAGGTGCAAAAGAAACATGACATAAATGATCAAAATATCAGTGGTCAAACATAGTTTAAAAAAGTTTTTTAAAAGTGTTTGTTTCAGCAGAATTACAATTATAATATTTGGCTAGCCCAAATCAACAATAACAACAGCAACAGGTGTATTCATGGAACAATTGTCTGATGTCTGTTATTTTCTTGAAGTGATATAAAAATCATATCTAATATTCCTTTTAGGGAATACAATATTAGTTTTCCAACTCCCTTAGAAAACAATTCCTGTTAAGATCCCACATTCCTTCACAATTTCTAACAGCTCTTCTTGAAATATGAGTAAGTATTAATTTTTTCAGAAGCAAATCAAAGCTGATCGTTGCACAAGATTTTCAACCCCTGTACTACTGAGGAGCCATTTTCATGTACGGAAATGAGAGCTTGTAATCCAGAAAGCAAGAACTTGAACAGATTCAAAGGAAACTGTTTGGTGTAGGTATCAAATCCTTTTGTACCGGTATCCAAACCAAAGAGAGAAAGAATAAAAAAATTCAATATAATAGTCCAGAAACTTTATAACTTAAGTACAGATATCACCTCCACACAAACGCACACAAATGCACACAAACCAAACACAGATGCACGTATTTAGATCTGCTGGTATTAATTTACTGACCTTCAGAAGTTGTGTCACCTTTACTTTCCTCTAAATGTCCAGAACTTTGTTCTTCTGCTAATTTCTCCTTTACTAGGTTTTCTTCTGCTTTCACTTTCCTTGCCATCTCCTCTGGGTCAGGAACACCCAGTGTGGTTTCAACTGTTTCAATGACAGAAGAAAGCCCTGATGTGACAGAAGCTGTTGCTTGAGAGAGCACTGAGCCCCAGCCTGCTGAGCCCCAGCCTGTCCACGCCCATCCTCCAGAGGTACTGGTATTGGAAGATTCTTGTGCTGGCCTCTCTGATATACTATTCACAAGAAATGTTTATGCAAGTTTAGATTTAATTTACTGAAAGAAACCTAGATTCACCCTTTCATCAGGCCACCTTACTTCTTTTGCTTTACAACTATCAACCAACCCATTTATGAAACCGGTGAATCCTCAAACACAGCCTGACTGGAAAAAATTTTTAGTAGTTAGTGAGATTGACCCCTTAATTTTATGGGAAAACAGATGATCAGGACTTAATTTGAAATGGAATTCATTTATTCCTAGTTTTCTAACCCACACAATTGATATATCTTATTAGACATTTTGTTGTGTAGTATTTTTATGAGTTGTACCATATCTTGACAAGCCTGTAGGGCAAGTCAAAATACAAAGAAAAAGTAAAAATACTCAGCAATACTACACAACAAAATGTTAATAAGAGATTTATTATCCAACAGGCCAAATTGTTATTTCAGTGCAGGCAAATTTTGGGGATATTTCTTGTCTCGTGCATTATTTGTACTCTACAAAGCACATTTTGATAATAAATTGGAAATATTTGGGTTAAGTCTTATAACTCCCATCTGTGACCAAGACATAATTTCCCCTTTCAAATATTGATACAATATCAAGCAGATGAGTGATGAGAATAGAGGAAAATATCAATTAGGAGATTGTTAGCTGATCCAAACCAAATTCTCCACACTAACATCATAAGAATTGTAAAACAGACAGTAAGGAGAATTACAAATAAGATCTTGGAGGTGAAAGGTTAAGAAACAATTACCGGTATATATGTAACAAGCAAACACGCACTTAGGCTCCGTTGGACAATTGTTTTGTTTTTGTTTTTTTTCTTTCTTAACTGGCTGACCAACTGAATCAGTTAACAAAGGGAAAGGAGATGGGGCATCAAACACTCTATGAGTATGGCCTTTGAATGTCTGTGATGAGACACCTACTGAAAATATACCTATAAACTTGAACTTGGATAATAAAAATTTCAAAGGCATCAAAACTCAGTAAAACTCATTGCTCTTGCTGCTGGGGCCATTTATCTCCAGACTGAGACTAAGTGAGTGTTCTTTACCACTACTATAAACTATCACTCCAACCAGCACCCCCCCCCCCCACCCCAAACAAACCCTTCCCATGTCCCATCTTAGGTTTGCAGATATCTTGCGATCTCACGTGGAATAATCACGTATCCGAAGTTGTAAAGAAAGTAAACAAGCGCCTGTATTTTTTGCGTCAGCTTAAGCGTGCACAGGTCAAGTCGGAGGAACTTTTGCTCTTCTATTTGACTTGTATTAGGCCTGTCACTGAATATGCATGCCCTGTTTATCATCATAGCCTCCCGCAATACCTTTCAGTAGATCTTGAGAGATGTCAAAGGCGAGCTTTACGTATTATCTATCCAGATTGTTCGTACAATGAGGCGCTTCTTTTGACTGGTCTAGTTCCCTTACACAACCGCCGCGAGTTCTTATGTGATAAGCTTTTTAATTCCATCCTGTCTAATCCCTCGCACAAGCTCTATAGCTTACTACCTCCCAAGAATGAGTGCGAAGTCAATTTAAGGAGTCAGCACTCTTTTACTACACGGCGCCTCCACACCATTCGTACTCGAAATAGTTTTATCCATCACTATGTCCATAAAGCAATGATGTAATATTGTTTTTCTCTTAATTATATATTTTTGTCTTTTTAATTAGTTCTTCTTAGCCATGTATTTTTTGTAGTATATATTTTATTGTAAATCAAACGTAATTCAGCCTGTGGCTGCAAGGTTTTTGATAATAAACTATCTATCTATCTATCTATCTATCCTCCCCCCCAACTAAACTGTTACCTGTCACGCTTTATATCTTCAACTTGATCATTGGCATTTGATTCTGTAGCCACCGTCTGCTGCTTTTCCTCAGAGTTTCCTGTAGCTTCTGTTTTTTCCTTAGCTAACACATCAGCCTGGTTCACTGTGGTCTGACGATAATCCTGTTCCCGCTCCATCGTCAAGCCATGGTCTGAAGGTTCTTCTGAATCAAGTTTGATATTGTCTTCTTTCTCGTTCACAACAGCAGTTTCCTCATCGTCGGAGGACTTTGATACCCTAGTATTGGTGTCTTCCTCGCTAGTCTTACTTGACTCAGTAGCTTGTGGATACTCGTCTACGATGTTTTCTGTGGAAGGTGAACTCTCGCTATGTGTCACAGTAGGTCCATGTTTTCCTTTTCGTAGGTTTTCCACTTCGATGTTCTCCAGCACTACATTTTCATCCATATTTGAATTTCGCTTCTCTAGCTCTTCATTTTCGGAATTTATCTCACCTCCTGAGGTTACCTGCCTGGTTGTCGAGGCATCATTCGTACCAACCGATTCTTTCAACGTGGAATGTGAAGATCTAATGTCAGCTGACGTGGCGACTGGACGAGTAGAATGTTTACTGTGCTTGGTTCCTTCTTCTCCTTCATCGGCGCTTTCGAAAGCATCTTCTTCATCACTGCTGCCTCCTTCTGCAGTTTTGTCTCTGGAATCTTTCTCCATGTGATGTCTACTGTCGCACCACAAATAAAGCCACGAAAATTCGCTCAAGTTGTTTTCGACGCTATTCAATGCAAGAAATCATTGAGTGAGTGACAGAGTGTAAAGACTGGGCTCGAATGTTGATTCTCATCAAAATAATCCCGCGGAAACTCCTGCGGGATATTAATTCCCGAGTGCTCGAGAGTAGTAGTGAATCGAAACCCGTTCTCTTGTTTGGAATTCGTGATTATTCGGGAAGAGAAGTAACCCAAAATATTTCAAGGAAAGATAAAAAACAAATAACATGAACCACATTATAGCAGCAATCTCCTTGTGCGACAAGTAGATTTGCTTTCAAAAGTATTTTGAAGGCTTGATCACCATGATGAACTCCACGCAATAGAAAAGTAGTGTAAATGAAAAGAGATTAATCGAATCGTATATTAGCCAATAAAAAAGGTCTTCGCTTCAATTTAAAAAGCCAGTGAAAGCCCTGGTTTGTTCTCAGAAGAAATTAAAATCAGTTCACAGAGACACCGCTGACCATGTTAGCTCATGTTCTCAGTCACGCATGCTTTTATCATCATTCTAATGCGGTTTCATTTATCAGCTAAAAGTGCGAAAACTGTCATGAATCAAGGTCTATTAATGTTTGATGAATAGAAAAAATGAGGTTTCTGTCTTATGCAAATTGTTCGATTTGTAAAATCTTGAAAGGGTGTGAGTTTGATTCTTCAGCACAAAAAGGTGAGTTCACTTATGATTTTTCTGATAATTCTCTTCATGGCACTATTTTATTTTCTTTACAATCAAACATTAATCGCCTGTTCATAATTTGTCCAAATTGATTGACCATATGGTGAAATTCACACTAACTCAAGTCCGCTCTCTGGTTAAAAACATTTCTGAATCTACTACAACATCCGAAAATTTCTGACGAAAGTTCGGTTTCTTTTTTCACTTTCTTCTTATCCCATCTGTCTGCCTCATTCTCGCTATCGACTGGTGGCATAAATTTAAAAAGGAAATCAGGGACACCAGGGAACTTGACAAAATTGTAAAATTACTGACATTACGACAGGCATCATTATTACCCACTAATTATTTCATAATTATCGTAAAGATTTTCCAATGAAGAGGAAAAAAAAATTGAAAACAAAGTTTTCCTTTACATTCCATCACATGAGCAGTCCGCCTTATCTTTCTACGTAAATGACCGCCAAGAAAAAAAATCAATTCTTTCTGTCCTCTTAAAGAATCTCATTTTTTGTTCTTCACAAATCACTGGAACTGGATGAAATAGTAAATTTGAAATTGATAGCAAAGGGGTGATCTTTAGACGCAGAAAAGGAAACAAGAAATTAATCAAAATAACTTTTTCAAAATTCCCAGTTATCTTTTTGTGAATCAACCCGCAAAATCAAAGCTGTGAAAATATGTACGTGGATCTTTTCTGAAAATCCAACACCTTGACGGCATCGTCTGTTGTATGCCGCCTTGACGGCAATTACTGTAAGAAAAAGTTGATAATTTAAACTATTTTGTCTTCGCCATAAACAGACTCACGTAATCGGCCATTGTGACGAGCATCTGACAGAGGAAAAACGTGCTTCAAATTGTGTGGCATACATTGAGAAACAACGACGAGCGAAAAAGGTTAATTTAATAGTCAGTTAGTTTATTATTGAGAACATTATTTTTCCGTCTCTCTCGTATTCTCTTAAACAAGGATCGTGGAGATAGAACAGGAAACCAAGCCCCTAAGACGCCACGAAGACTATGTATGCGCCATGTGATCATGCAAGCGTAGTAAAAGCTGTAGGGAGATAAAAACCATATATTCGATCAAAACTCGATCATCGCTTTTCATATTGCTGTAACATTTTAGAACGCTTAATTTGTTCATACTTTCTCGGTACCTATTCTTCTGAATCATTTGGATGTCGACTTATTTAAGTTTCACTGAAGTTCAAGAAGCAGTCTCTTAAAACAAAGAAATGGCGAGAGATAACATATGTATGTTTGCTTTCAGTTCTGATGGTGGTTTGAAATATACTTTTCCGGGTGTTGGATTTTGTAAGTCCCCTATTTAGGTCATCCTTTATTGAAACCACGTCATTAATGCGATCGATGTAAGAAAGAATGATAACAAGCTTCCTGAGAGAGGTCTGTTGGCTTTCCTAATACCTAGATTCGGTGCACAAGAACCCTTTATGATATCCCGAAGTTCTTCCCTGTCAATCCCCGGCAAGAGTAAAAGCTAATATTTTTTTTATCTTTCCTCTATTCATGTGTTGTTTTCTGGTGACTTCCCCGTCGAGCTCACTTCGGTAGAGGTATATACTTCTTTTATCTTATTCTGATTTACTCACAGAAGAAACCACGTTGAGCATGCAGTCTGCATTTGACAAATCATGGAAATATTCACTGTTTATGAAAAACCCGAAGGAACGAGCGGGAATTCTGTCGCGTCTCTTTTTCTCCTGGATGAACAACTTTATGAATATCGGCAGCAAACGGGTTCTGGAACACAGTGACCTTTATCCCCTTCTGGACGAAGACAAATGCAGAGGTCTGACAGAAAAGCTGGAACAAACATGGCACGAGGAAATACGAAACTCGCACATCAAGGGACGAAAGGCGCGACTTTCCAGAGCAATGATGAGAGTTTTACCGTGGGGCGATTACGCCCTTGCAGGTCTGTCTCTTTTTATCGCCGTGGCTTGTAATATTCTACAGCCTCTATTACTTGGTCTTCTTTTATCGTCAATGTTGCATCTTGGAAATATGCGATACGACCGCTGGCTTTGTTTGTTTGCTGGTGGGCTTTGTTGCAGTGCTTTGTTTCACGTGTTGGCACTGAATCAGTATCAGAGCAAGGTGGACTACATGGGCATGCGCTGGAGGGCAGCTGCCATTGGTATCGTTTACAAGAAGGTAACGATTTTAGAAAAGAAATGATAATTGACTTAGAAATGACAAAGCGGATAGCCTAATACATAGGGCAAATCGTAAAGAAATTTCGTCGTATATCAGAAAAGTGCAGCCAGATCAGTCCATTTATAAATTATATCTACTGTCGTGGAACCTTGATTCCAGCTCTTCTCTTCTATTGCCTTGAGAGAGAGTCCATGGAAAAGAGGATAATTTGGGTTTCATGAACTCATGAGTCGATAATGTAAATCGGCGACTATAAACGGTTTCAAAGCTGACGTTTCGAGCGTTAGCCCTTCTTCATTTGCTCTGACGAAGGGCTAATGCTCGAAACGTCAGCTTTGAAACCTTTTACGGTAGCCATTTTACATTATCAACTCATTTGATAGAACCCAAAAGACCTTGTTACTCCCACTGACACAGCACCACAGTTTCTTTAGAAAACTACCCCCTTTATACTCAACATTACTTAGGCATTCGTATAAACTCGCCAAAACGCCTATTCATCTATTTAACAAATAATGAATCACATGATTGCGATGTCAAAATGCGTTAAGAACAAAAAATGGCACATGAAGCACACAAAAACTGTTCAAACCCACGATAAATACGCAAACGTTGCTTATGGTGACGTCATCTATGGTTCTGTCCTCCAATAGACCATGAGTGAGGACCAGTGAGAGTGCGTGTGTAATTCAGCTTATCGTACAATAACAATATTTTGCATTGGTTCAGTAAATATCGCGGTTGGTTGAAAGGTAAACAAACTGCCCTATTATGGACAACATAGAAAATGATTTTTCTCGATTGGTTATCGGTAGAATGTTTGAGAAGGTGTTGTCAGGAGTGCTTAATATATTTATGCCCATCGTAACTTTTATATCGGGTTTATCTCGTGCCCTCCACGAATACCGCAATTATATTTGACTATTATCTCGGGCTTTAATTCCAGCGCTTTGAATCAAGACATGATAAAATAACAATCGATTTGAAAATCGAATATCTGAGCATTTCTTGTCTTCTTCAAGATTTTCAAGTTACGGCTCAAAGATCTCACGCGGGTCCAACCTGGTCACATCATCGCTTTGGTTACCCATGATGCTCAGCGCCTGGATCAAAATTTTCATAAAGTGGGATACATTCTGCAGGGGCTGGTAGAGCTTGTCACCGTGACGGCCCTGCTCTGGCGCCTTGTTGGTTTTCAAGCTGTATCCGGTATCATTTTCTTAATCTTCCTCCTGGCCTATTACATCGGTATGTGGGACGTGTGTATGAAATTGCGCTTGCGCATTGCGCGTTGGACTGAGCGGAGAATGGGGATTATGAAACACATTGTCAACGGAATCCGTGCGATCAAGATGAACACGTGGGAATGGCCGTACAAGAGGAAAGTCGAAGAAATACGAAGGTATGAGAGATCACGAATGACTCAGTAAGAAAACAGAAATGCAGAAAAAAGTGTCTTTAATCGTACAAACAATTGATACCTCTCACGGCACGAGTCCTCTTTGGATCGCGAGGTTCTGGCTTAAGACCAACTGAGTTTTTTTTTGTTTTTTTGTTCTTACGAAGACCCTTCAATCTTCACCCAGAAATATGTATCAATGAGTACTGGCGAACTTCCAAGGAAACTAGAGAAAATGCAACGGGGGAGGGGGGGGGGATGATAAACCTGCGATGGAATGATATCATATTTAGGGATAATAGCAATACTCTTAGATGCTTCATACAACAGAAGCCACAAGTCGCGGTCAGAGGCGCCATTGGATGTATTGCCACTTAACCTTTTTATCCTAAGACAGTAACTAAGATTTTGAATTCGGCAAAAGAAAGATCTACATATGACGATCATGTTGTATAGCATATTGGCGTTTCCTTGCCTTGAAGGGCATCTATTTAGCAAAAATTGTTCCGGATACTGAGTATTTGAAATTTTCGGTAGCAGCAAGTGTGGTACTTTCAAGAGGTGGCATAATTGTGCTCCAATATAGCTTCTTCAAGATAAGGGCTCTTCCTTTTCTTTTTTGCTATAAAACATGTTTGAACAGTCAGGCACCACTATTTTTTTACAGATAATATTTCATTGGCATTCTGAATTAGTTTCAGTTGCTGATGAGTGTGTTTGCCTTCGAACGTAGTCATCAGCAGAATAAATGTTGATCTTCAACAGGAAGGAACTACAGTATGTCCGCCAAAAGAGTGCCATCCTATCAACGTTTGCGACCTTCCTACACACAAGCTCCATTGTGGCATGTTTTATATCGCTAACAGTTCTCATCATCACAGGAGCGGAGTTAACCACTTACAGCATCTTCATGGTCCTTGCACTGATAAGGACAATCCGTTTGTCTGCCTCATCAAAGTTTGCCGCTGGTGTCAATTTTATCGGTGCTGTAACAGGATCTCTTGGGAGAATTCAAACATTTCTGGAGCTCGAGGAATCCGTGTACTCGGAAGACACGTACAGCAGGAAGAGAACCCGCTCTAAGATCCGCTCTTTTTTAGATCTGACTGATGCCGAGATGTCGAGGTACCTCTCTGCTGAAGATATCACGAAGATTTCCAGTGACATAAGATCTGGAAAGAGCGTCCCACAGTATGAGCCTGTACTGATAAAGCAGCGGTCTCTTGATGCACCCGACGATCCATCCGACGATATCCACGTGACCTTTGAAAATGTGTCTTGTCATTGGGGAGGCGGAAATAAGTCTGTTGTTCTGAGGAACATTACGTTCAGGGCGTCTAGCAAGGAGCTGACCTTAATCAATGGTCCCGGGGGGTGCGGAAAATCCTCCCTGCTTGCAGCTATCCTCGGGGAACTCCCTCCATCTGAAGGATACATCTCCTGTATTGGAAAGATTGCGTATGTGTCCCAAACACCTTGGATTTTCTCCAACACTCTTCGTCAAAACATATTGTTCGGTAAACCGTATAATCCATTTAGATATCAGGCCATAGTGAATGCGTGCAACTTACAGAAGGACATTGACAAGCTTTCGGATGGCGACTTGACTTTTGTTGGGAGTAACGGCCTCAGTTTGACGGATGATCAGAAAGCTCGCATGGCAATTGCAAGGGCAGCATATTCAGACGCCGATATTTATCTGTTGGACGACCCCTTTGCTCCTGTCGATGCGAGAGTCGCTGAGCAGGTGTTTGGAAAATGTGTGTGTGGGCTGCTTTCAAAAAGAATACGAATTCTAGCGAGCCGCCAGTTACAATACGTTGAGCGAGCGGATCAAATTCTGACCATGCGCGCTGGGACGATTGTAAACGAAGTGACGTCACAGGTGATGGGATACCGGTCCGTGAAGCTCCACTCGCCCGGGGAATCGCGTGAGAGGGAGAGGAAATGTCCCAGTAATAAGACGGTTGAATTTTCAATCGGGGAGGAAATTCAGGAAAAGTATCGCACTCGTTCGAATCTGTTTGAAGAAGAAGAAATGATGGGGCCAGTGTCATGTACAGTTCTATGGAATTATCTCAGAACTGGTGCCTGTCTTCCATTCATCGTTATATTTGCCATGTTTACCTTCGCCGTTCAAGGTAAGACGCACGGGAGAAAATAATGCCTCCTCCTAAGTAAAAGGCTACGAGACGAGGGTTCCAGACTTGAGACTTAATTGAGGGGTGTTATACGCTAGAATCTCTTAGCATTTTGGCGCATACCATTTTTTTTTATTTTTAATACACTTTTTTCCTGATTAACATCGAGGTGCATGCATTCTAAAACCTAGCTTTGTCCTCGAGCACTTGATGGATTGTTACTATAAGAAAACTGATTCTTACCAATTCTTCTACTTTTGCAAACTGACGTTAGCTTTCTTGTCTAGATCGGCTTCGCACAGCTCCTTTCATATAGCTATTCCTTTACCCACTCTATGAATGCAAGGGAACACAGTTCGGGGATAATAAGCTTTTTCGTTGTTTTACAGGAGCCGTTCTCATCCCGGACATGTGGCTACTGCGCATGAGTGAGTCTGCTGTTCTGTTGAACTTGGATCAGACCAGTTGGTATATTTATGCCGCTATGGTGGGCGGAGTATTCATGCTGTCAATCATGCGTGCTTCACTTTTTTTCGCCACCACCTTACGTTCGTCCGAACGCCTCCACCAGAACATGGTAGTCTCTATTCTCCGTGCTCCAGTCTCATTTTTTGACACTAATTCATCCCCTAGCATTTTGAACCGCTTCTCAAAAGACATTGGATGCATGGATGAACTTTTGCCAAGTGTATTTCTGCGCGCCATTCAGATAACGCTATTCGCTATCTCAGCCTTTCTTCTGCCAGTGATACTCAATCCGTGCGTGCTTTTAGGTGGAATACCGCTCTTCGTTATGTTTCTCTTATTATGGGGTTTCTCACTCAAGACCGCGCGTCAAGTTAGAAGACTGGAGATCAGCTCTCGAAAGCCAGTGGTATCTCATTTCTCGGAGACACTGATGGGCCTAGTGACGATTAGGACTCACAGTATGCAGATGTCATTTACAGAGGACTTTTATGGGTTTGTGCAAATGTTTTGATTTAGATTTTGCTTGACATGAAGAAGCTTCATTTACCAGAATCCATTACAACGACACTAAAAGACTGAGTAACTTGGACCAAAACCTAATTATGTCTGAATATGACTCACTAGAATGATTCTGGCGATTACTACTTAAAAAATAATTAATGCTGATTGTCGAATGTCTCTTTTATTCGTATTTGAACAAAGTGTATTTTGGGGGTCAGAAGATAAAGCGAATAGCTGATAAGATAATGAGTTTTTTTTTTTTTGTCCTGGAAAGCGTTTTACGCTCGGAATTTTAACATGTCAAAGCTTCGTCTTTCACTTTTTTCAAGGATCATGATATAATAACTCTATCTTGCGATTTTGGTATGCATGTTCATATTGATATGAAACTCGCGATGTGGCTTTCTGTTAGTTACCAGGACTCTCACAGTCAAGGATGGTGCATGACAACCTCATGTTGGAGCTGGATCGGGTTCCGCCTCGACTCAGTGTGTGTACTCTTCATTGTCTCAGTGGCTGCTGGAGCGTTTTACGTGAAGCTGGATGCAGGTATTTTTTAATGAATAATAACAGCTTATTAAACTCTCTTGCTTTAACTTATTGAATCAACGAGTTATAATACAATGAAAACTTAATAAGATCGACTATGTACATTTCTGTATACATTAAGTACAAGTTATATACACCACACCAGAACATGCATCACATTTGTTAAAAATACTTGAAAGTGAGAAATTTTTCACTTTTAAGTAAGTCTTCGGTACGCTTCGTTCTACAGGTAGTATACCCTGCTGGCAGAGGCGTTTATTTGTTAACTTCCCCTACGGTCCACGTAAAAATAAAGTCCTCTGCGCTCGGCCTGTTAAATTTTCTTCGAGCATGCGCGGCCTATTGCTTAGAAACAAATTAGTTCCCGGTAGTACTCGACTAACTAAATAGGATGCGTGCGCATAAAAACGTGTTTAAAACAGGTTCTGACCGGTTTTGCAAATCAGATTATCCACAAACTTGGATAATTCCCAGGCGTCCAAGTTGACGTCAACTCTCATCTTAATTTATTCGTATTGTCTCCTTTGCAATTTTATCACTTCTATTTTACGCCTAGCATTTACATATTTCCATATTTTATCGCCTTTATCATTCCCACGTCTTGAATTTAGTACATATATGTAAAAAGTTTCCTTTTCATCAGCTTGAAAATGACCTCAGCGAAGTCGAAACGTCGTTCAAAATCATTGTCACTAATTTTTATCTTGAATGCGCAATATCTATTTGGTATCGCTTGAAATCGACCTTATCGATTGGATAGCTCGTGGATCATTACAAGTACATTGGGAGGGTGACTGGACAAATATTTTAGGGATTTTGTTAGGAAAAGACTAACCCTATTTTTAAACTGTTTTCAGCCATTACCATTCTGTCCCTGATCTATACTCTTCAGTTGTTAAATGATGTGTCGCAGAATGGCGTCAAACGCTGCTTTGAAGTGGAAAATTATATGAGTGCTGTTCATCGTAACTTGGCCTGCGCTGAAATTGTACCAGAACCTGGGTACGCCATGGAGATCCAACCTCCAGTGCCGTGGCCAAAAGACGGCGCAATCAGCTTCGAAAATATTTCCTTGAGCTACACTCGAGAGGGGTCCAGGGTGTTAAAAGAAATCTCTTTTACTGTGTACCCTGGGGAGAGGTTTGGCATCGCAGGACGGCCGGGTGCTGGAAAGTCATCTATCATAAATGCACTGTTCCGAATGGTTCCAGACTGTGCAGGTAAGATAATGATTGACGATGTCAAAATCAACAGCCTTAACCTTCAAGCGAGTAGGCGTGGCATATCAGTCATCACCAAAGAGCCAATCCTTTTCATGGGCACACTGCGCATGAACGTAGATCCATTCCTAAGTCATACTGAGAGGGAGATCTGGGAAGTGCTTGAGAAATGTCATCTGAAGTCCTGGGTCGAGAGCCTTCCCAAACAGTTGCACCAGGACCTCGTGGACTGTGGATCTTCCCTGGGTCCAAGTGAGCGCCATCTCATCTCCTTTGCTCGTGCGCTTCTTCAGAAAAACAAAGTCGTTGTAATAGACGAGGCGTCGTCCACCGTGGATTACAGAACCGATCGCCTCATTCAGGAAGTTATTCGAAGCTGGTTCCTTGACAGCACTGTAATTACAATTCCTCATCGTCTGAGCACAATTATTGATTACGATCGCGTTATGGTGCTTGACCGGGGAAAAATCGTAGAACTGGACAAACCGGAAGTGTTGTTAAAGAAGGATGCAGGCTATTTTGCGCATTTGTATGGAAATCAATGTCCATCATAATAAACTAATAACTTCTGGCCTTGTTCGCCGACCTCCTGCGTTTATCTACACGAGTGGGACTTGGATACGAAACTATAATGAGTTCTATATCGTCCCACAGTAAAGATTTTGAACAGTGATAAGTTTACTAAGGGAAAATTTTGAAAGTGCTACGATTTTAACCCTCTTTAAAAGCCTCATTTAGTTGCATACGAACGAATTCTGTGATCAAAAATCGAAATAACTTAATTAGTCATGTATCAGGTTGTTTCCCTTTAACTCTTTAATTCCCACCATCTGATTGCATGTGAATTCTCCCCTCTAGCTGCTACACTTGTAAATTAGTTACGAGAATTTGATGTTTGATCAAAGGTCACAACTCTTACTTGATAAGTTTGAGTATTCTCATAACCTGTTTGCTGGATTATGTATGGCTACCATAGGGAGAAGTTACATGTTGATCATTTATGGGATTTGAAGGGTTAACTGTTTTGTGACACAGTTCTAATCAGTACCTTTAAGATGTGATTTCAAACGATGAAGTTAATGACAGTTTGTAATTTTTGTTAATAACCAAACAATTCAAATCGTAAACGATGCACTTTTCCAGGATATTAGAATGTCAGTCGTGTTGTGGTACTCAGATATGGAATGAAATTTTAACTAGGGGGTGGATATCACTGACTATTGCATGATTGGACCGCTAATTAAACTGACAATTGAATAAAATGTTTTAATGTATCTTCAGTCTCGTCAATTGTGATTTGCGCTGTGTAAGCTACGTACAATAATTCTTGGTTTTCGGTTATCACTCTCGACTTCAGAATTTTTCGGAAAGAACTCTGATTCAAACACCGCCTCCTTGTGCTTTTTTTTGTTTGTTTCCACGCAACAGCTTTGGCGAGAAAATTAAATAGAAAAAGGGACCTCATTTTTTACCTCATGCTTATATGCTGCTTCTGTTTGATATCCTGTTATGTGACGCAGTTCTCGTAAAATGACAGTCACGATATTTGACACATGCGCTCCGCGTTTCCTCGTCCCCAGTCTATCAATCGTTTCCTTTTTTTCATGCTCTATCTCTGAGCGCCGCTCGGAGATAGAGCATGAGCTGGCGTCTCATCAGCTAAGAAGACAAACTTTGTATATAATCGGCCACCGCGTAAAGCGCCTCATCTTTTTTCCCGGTCTCACTTTGGCAAAACTACAAAAGGTGTAACTTTCTACGACCTGAAAGTTACGTTGAATTCAGACTCATGATAGTTTGGCATGTCTCTAAGTCCCAAGGGAAAAAACAGCACACAGCGACTGTTCCTTAGCATGTTAACTTTTAAAGGGTTTTATTCATAAATCGCTCTGAAGATAAATTCTAGTAGCGAGTTAACCAAAGCCATAACGTACAAACACAAGTAAGGGACTCTAAGCCCTTTGAGATGTATAATGCTAACAAAAGAAGCATATTATGCTACGAACATTACTCATTATTTTCCAATTATGCTTAAAATTATGCTGGTTTTTGAAATATATGCTATTTTTTGCTCAAGTATGCTTTTCAAAAACTAAACATAAATAACTCCAGACAATACAGTTTACCTTGGGCAATACGATACAGTAGTGCCACAATTTCGATCGAGCAGTAAATTGTATGTTTCAACATGTTATCAAATGTAAGAAACTTAGCTAAATCCTCTAGAGACGAATTCTTGTAATAATTTGATATCGACGACTAGAAAATTTATTCCTGCTATAATTGATTTTCCTTTTCTCCGAGCAGGCCTGGGTCATTTACTAATCGATATCGCTGTTCACTTCGCCAGGTTTAAAATTTGTCATCTTCATTTAAATCATCATTGCGCATTATTACCAGGAGCCCATTACCCGGAGCTTCCATCTTCCATACTGACCCTCTGAGCCAACCCTGTCCCGTATCTTTCTATTTTTAGAAGCAGCTCCCACGGCGGTTTTCGCGGGTGTTTTTATAATAGCCAATCATAAGAGAGCTCTCGTCTCTATTGTGTTACGTCTCTATTGTGTTACGTCTCTACTGTGTCACTTGCAGGCCGCACGAAATTATTTCAATAATGGCGGAAAACGCGGAAAGATTAAAGAACCCCCGAAAATATCTCGGTTCTAAATATAAAAAGATACGGGAGAGGGTTGACTCAAGGGTCCAACTAAGATGGAAGCTCCGGGTAATGGGCTCCTGTCATTACATATCGATGTTCCCATCCTAACAGCATGCCGGAAGTTTGTCACTATGGACATATATAGTTAAACGGCTTAGCCTGCCGCCAGTCTCCTGTAGCTCAGTGGTAGACCAAAATAATTCATTTAAATATCTCATCGAACAGGGTTTGACTCAGTCTTTTACGCTTTAGCCCCTGAGAGGAACTGGTGTCTAATTTCTCCTTAGAATCGCATCATTGAATAAAATCTCGCATTCTGATTGGTTAACGAAGCGAGGTATTTAGCGTGGAATTGCGAGTTGAAAACGAGGCTATGTGATATTGTTTCGCATCTACATAAACATAACAGTTTTGAGTAATGCTGTTTCCTTTTTTTTTACTCATTTTTATTAAGTTATGCGATTCAAGGAAAATCCATTACTCCACTCGTGAATTCCGCATTAAATTGCACTTGAAAACCGATATCGCACTCATCGCTTCGCGATTCGTGCGATATCGGTTTTCGCGTGCAATTTAATGAGGAATTCCCTCGTCAAGTAATGAATTTTCCTAGAAAATATCACCCCTGAATCACACATTAAGGTGACGAGAATAAAGTAAATGATCCCTAACTAAAGAGGCTGTTGATTGTTAAGTAAATTCCCCTTGTCAGCACTCTAGGAAATGTATAGAGAGCAGCGTTGAGAAAATGCATACTGATGTTAGGGTGTAAAGGGTTAAAGAACTGCTATTAACTTAAAACGCATCGCACCCTGTCTAGTTTACGCAATGGACCTGTTTCTCGAAGGTGCCAATGGCTTAGAGAGCCCGTTAAGTGTTCTGTTCAGTCTAGATGAGGGTTTTAAAAGTTATAACAGTTGTACAACAAAACTGCCAGCTCAAGAAACAAGATGGACTGGTAACAATGGAATAATTAGCTTCTATATCCGTCAAATTTTGATTTTGAAACATGGCTTTGCTAACGCGTTTGCCGTTTAGGTAGGATTTTATTCACTGTTTTTATCGTAGAGTAGAGGGTAATTGCTGGAAAAGGGCACCTAAACTATTCCATGTAAGTCTGACACACAAGGGCGCCTTCAAAGCCTCCATGCCCTGATGAACTCAAGCAAAGCTAGAGAAGCAAGGTTCACGCTATTTTACGTAAAACGTGAAAGGGCATGCTGGCGTTTGCCGTTTCACACAAACGCGGTGCTAAATCATCTCTATTACCTATCTAACCGTTCTTCACACTTCTACTGGTTATACTCTGTTTCGCGTAAACGCGGTGCTAAATCTCTCTATAATCTATCTAATCGTTCTTCAGATTTCTGTACACGCTGGAGACTTTGGATCACAAGTTTTACAGTACCTCACGGTGTTTATAGTGGTCCTTTCCACCTTAGTGTGACAACAGCTGAATTTGGGAGCCTTCGAATTCATGACCACCTTGTGCTCTAAAAACAGAAGAGCCAAAAGAGAACAACTCAAAAATCAGGTATAATCAAAGTTTTCAATCGAGACACTTCCACGCCTGCACGTGCCTCCCTTTATATTTAACCGGTTTGCAACAATGAAGTGATTAAAAGAACCTAAGATTTTATACTTTTGTTTCAAAATTTCTGAAACTCTCTATTTCATAGTTTCTGTGAAAGAAATTGTTTTGGCTATGAACAACCTTACTTTGTTGCCGGATAACTATACAAGTCGTTACTCCGATTAAAGTAACGATTTTATCACTTACCAACTTACCAGTGGCAGCCTTAAAGTGGGGAGGGGGGGAGGGGGAACCGGACCCCTCCCATCTGGGGTTAGAAGTAATTTTGGAACCCTACTAATGAAAAATTCCTGGCTCTGCCCTTAATTGCTTAACTATTTCTCATAAGCCTCCACAGTATGTAGAGCAAAAGAAGTTTACGATGGAAAGATAGATTGAGGGGATCGGTCAAGTATCACGTTTGAAGACATCGTAACAAGTGTTAAGACCGCGCAGATCACAAGGGTCTACCTGTGTTGTTGTAGTCCGGTGGCTGAGTTTCTTTGATACCTTGCGATGTAGCCTCGCTTTCCTCTACTGATAGCTTGCAGGAATCTGGAACTATTCGAAATAAAAATAAAAGAAGCTATCAAGCTAAGGGACAATCTTTAAAGCGGGTTAGATAAAAGTTTTCAAAGCTTGATTAGTAATGGTAGTTCACTTACCTGTACTGTTCTGGACATGTGGTCGAGTTTCCGTGGTCGCTGGCGAGGTGGCGTTCCTTTCTTCCAAGGAGTATTTCTCTGATGGAAGTAACCTTTCCTTGTTTAACTGGTCTAGATCAATCGAGATCTCACCAACCTCTTCGTTGCCACGTGTTTCTTGCCTTTCGGTATCATTAGCCTTCTTATTTACTCGATGATTGCGCTTTCTATTAAGCAAATAGCAAATCGCCAACAGCAACAGGACCAAAGCTAATGATCCACCCACAGCAGCACCAATGGTTATGACTTCCGAAGGACTATCAGCCATAGGGGTCCCCTGGTGTGCAGCGTACGTGCTCCGTGGGGTAGACACTTGGCTTGTAGGAGATGACACTAATACCAGTGATGCTGTGTGGTTTGTTTCCACGGACCTGACTGTGCTGACATTTCGATCAGAGATCATTTTACTGCATTTATGTGATCTGAGAACACTGCACTGCTTATTTTTGGGCATGCCTCGGCACTGTGGCTCGACTAAATCATCTTGGTCATCACAACAAGGGGAGCAGGGCTGGCACATTCCTGTTAGGAGGTCATCTTGGTAACCACCAGGCTTACACTTTCCACAAACTGCCTTGGAAGTCGGGGTGCAGGCCTTTATGGTTTCGCGATACTCCTCGCAATTCTGACAGCTCATGCATGCCCCGGCGTCTTTTCCAGACGAGTATGTTTTCCCAAGCACACATGGCTCGCAAACTATGGGTGTCTCTGGGGTTTGAACGGAACTGCACTGCACAGAAAGCCCATGTCCTGCAGGACATGTGGTACAGGCCTGACACTTGACTGCTCCGCTGGTAGAGTTGTAGACCGTAATACTGTCACCGTGACAAGGGGATACGAACTTGG
The DNA here is from genome assembly GCF_964205215.1 of Stylophora pistillata. Taxonomy (NCBI): domain Eukaryota; kingdom Metazoa; phylum Cnidaria; class Anthozoa; order Scleractinia; family Pocilloporidae; genus Stylophora; species Stylophora pistillata. Next base: position 25,454,822 of record NC_142527.1, on the reverse strand, counting down.
AAGAAGACATCTGGGAATAATAAATTAATATTTATAAAGGAATGTTTATAACGAATATCAAAACTACTGGTGCTTAAAGGAAAACCCTGTCAATAAAATGGAATGCAAGGCCCAAAATTTGAGTGAAAGCAGCGTGTTCATTGAAAATTTTATGAACTCCTTCTCTCACCCGTTCTACCTGTATCGGCCCACCTACCAGTAAACCAAAACATTGCATTCTAGCATAAACCCTTTCGATAAAAGCACCCGTATTATTCCTAGTTTTGCTATGCGATAGTCTGTACCTTCTATCGGTTTTACTGGCGAAATAACCCTCTCAGTCTGGTAAGCCCGTGAGAAGTGTGGTTTAATTCTTTTACGAAATAAAGTAAAAACAAAGCACAGTATGTTTCAGTTTTCTCTGGGTTTACTGGAACAATTAAGCGACGGGTTTGTAAACAATCAGGGTTCGCTCTCGTAGTATCTCGCTTATTTTATAAAGTGATGTAGATACGTAAATGAGGCGGAACATTGCGTAACCTCCCTTTTCTCATGTTCCATTACCTTGTGGAACACATCATGATGATATCATGTTCCAGTTCCGTTCTCATTTTTGGTTCCTGAACTTTGTTCCAAACATGGGACGGGAATTGACTGGATTGACCGTAATGTTCCAAAAGTTTATTTGAAGACAAAATCAGTAGTATTTTTTGATTGAAAACGCTGAAGCTCGCTTCGAAACGTTGAAGGAACCAGTCATAATTTATCGTCTGGGAAGGGATGGTAAATTTTTTCGGGGGGATCACATGGTTTTCAGTTAGAATGTAGTGGGGATCAGCCACGGCTGACAGAGTATACAGGGGCAGGAGCCATAAGTAATGGGCTCCTAACTAGGGGGACTATGAAAATTAACCACCCACTATCTGCCACGATATCATAAGAACATTATAGAGTCTTGGGAGATCAGTAAATTTTGTCGTGACACAGCCAAAGTTATCCAACCTCTCCCAAGGCGACGAATAGTGACCGCACCCTAATTATAATTTATTCTAGTTATCGAAATAGCGTGAGCCCTAAGGCCCATTTCCGGTTGTCACCGATTGCGGAAAAAGGAAAGCCTCTCTTTTTGTTTGCCGCCCGTGCATTCCGGGGCAAGATATCATAAGCTTCAAAAATAAAAATATCTAACAAATGAGAAAGAATAAACTGGCTAGGACCCGTAATGCTGTTGTTAAGATATAGATTTAAAATATGGTTGTAACCCTTTTTTATTCCGGTCATCGAAATAGCGTAAGCCCAAAGGCCCATTTCCGGTTGTCACCGATTGCGGAAAAAGGAAAACCTCTCTTTTTTTTTTGCCGCCCGTGCATTCCAGGGCAAGATATCAATAGCTTTAAAAATCAAACAGTGAAAATATCTAACAAACGAGACAGAACAAACTGGCTAGGACCCGTAATACTGTTGTCAAGATATAGATTTAAAAAATGGCTTCAACCCTTTTTGTTCCGGTTATCGTAAAAACGTAGGCCATAAGGCCCATTTCCGGTTGTCACCGATTGCGGTAAAAGAAAAGCCTCTCTCTCTTTTTGTTCACCGCCCGTGCATTCAAGGACAAGATATCAATCAAGCAGTGAAAATATCTAACAAGCGAGACAGAATAAAGCTGGCTAGGACCCGTAATACTGTTGTTAAAATGAAGATTTCACAAATGGCTTCAAACCCGTAACCAGGGGTCTTCAGTAACAAGCGTGTTGGATAATTTCTCAGCGACGCTTTGGCGGTACTGTTGACACGCCACATTTGCATGCTTGAGCCTGCCTTTAAACCCTTGCTAGCTTAATAGGTCGTTTGAAAATTAATCCACGTTATGGATGCATTTTCGGCAATGTTTTCCCTACAAGATGTAAATAAAACCAGAATCTGCCATGTAGAAAATCTAAATTCAAACTCTCCATCATCGCGTTGTCTTTATCGAGGTTTGTTTAGCTAAAGCGTCGTGACCCACAGGCGGCCCAAGCGCCAGCTGAGAGATGATCGTCTTGCTCAATAACAGTCATGGCGGAATTATAAGAGTTTGTATGGGAGTATTTACGACCGCTCTAAGGAATAAAAAAATACGCTTGTTATCTGACCGCTTACTTTGATAAAAAGAACCCATTTTAGCGACAACTCGCTCGTATGGGTTCTTTTCATCAAAGTAAACGGTCAGATGACAAGCGATACACTGTGGAAGTAAGATGAGGTATTTTTATTGAGAATTTGACACATTTTTTCATTCATTAGAGCGGTCGTAAATACTCCCATACAAACTCTTATAATTCCGCCATGACTGTTATTGCGCAAGGTGATCATCTCACAACTGCAGCTTGAGCTGCCTGTGCATGACCTAAGAAATGTTGTTGTTTTCGCCTTTGTGTTTGTCTTTAGGACATTGCATGTGCGTACCAAAGGTTATACTTCTTTTTTTAACAAACGTAGTTATCCTCTTATCTTGGTTGCCTTTTATACCAGCAACAGATTATGACAAACCTTCAGTTTCACGATGTAATGATGGAGAAGTTCTGTGGCCTTTAGAGCACGTGGCAAATGCTCGATCATAGAAAACAATCATCTTTTCAATGAAGTAATCAAATTTGTCTGGTATAAGACTTTGAACAGGTCAACTACCTTTAATGACGAACGAAATTTTATAGTTTAAAAGAAAATAGATAAAGCAAAGAACTTCGAGGATTTGGCAACCTCAAGTCAAAAAGGCAACTTGTAAAAATAACTTTAGCCGTCGCGTCTGATCTCTAGGCAATGAACGTGCGTAGATAATTTCAAATGCAAGCAGAATGATTTTCCTTCTCTCAGTAAAGAGAAAAAAGAGAGTGGTACTTACTGTGTGATAATTCGGAGGTGGTCAGTATCTCACCAATAGAGCTTCCTATAGTATTGAATGTAGGTGTTAAACCTCAAGATGTAGGTGTTCCCCTAATTTTGGTTTGTTATTTTCCGATACAGAACCGGTTTCACGGGTTTTGGTAGCTTGATTAAAAAAAAAAAAAAAAAAAAAAAAATCCGTGTTCCGGTGGGACGTGACCTACTTGCAAGCGCAAGGTCATCTATTGTTAGAAATCACAGGGTTAGAGATATTCTCTTTTTTACCACGAAAACATTGCCTATTAAACATGAATTCACCTTTTAACCATCAGGATAAAAGTAAGTATTTCAGTAAATCGTTTAACATATTATTCTTGAGAATATCTAACTTTAGATTTCTGGGAATTTATAGAGTGCTATATTCAGCATCGCTCGTCTTTAGCTTTTCGCCGGGGAGAAGTTGCTGCTAGCATGACAAGCCATAACCCCGGTTTTCCATCGTATTGGCGGTTGTCTGTGGTCAATGGAACTGGCCAGATTACATCATCGCAGGGTTTGACTGATGAGTGAAACAAAGGCCGTTGACCTCTATTGCACTGATCGCGGATAATGTCGAATTAATGCGCGTGCAGGAAAACCAAAGGCAGACGCGCTGGTTGTCCTAGTTATTTAATACGCCAGTGGAGTTACTGTCATTTTCAACAGTTGATCTCGGCCTGATTCAAGAGTCTGACGGAAATGTGCCATCAATGCTACAGTTTGAAATCATCGATCCCCAAATCTGTGTTAATCCGTGATTTGGTACGTTAATCCGTGATTTAGTACGTTAATCCGTGATTTGGTACGTTAATCCGTGATTTGGTACGTTAATCCGTGATTTGGTACGTTTTTGTGAAGGGTGATTGCCGTTCCTTCTACCTATGTTCTTCTAAATGGAAAAGACGTGATTCCCCGCGGGCGATATGTCAAAAGTTATAAATGATTTGTTGCCTTTTTGACTGTAGAAACCGAGAGTAAAGCCCAACAATAGCTGTGGTCACACTACAGGGTTTTGTCCTAGGGAAACTTGACTTGTTGACGGGGTGTTACGAAAACGAAGACCTAAGACCTAAGACCCGGTCTTCGTTTTCGTAGTGCGAAAACAAAGACCCTGTAAACAGAAAACCGTAGAAATTACAACTTAAACACACATTAAACAGCAACAACGCTTAGTAATATAGTACATTACACTTCACGCGTTTCTTCCCATTATTATCCGTATTATTATACGGCCCGTCTTGTCTGTTCTGTTTCGCTATGCGAGCCAATTTGGTGTTGATATTCTCGAGGGTTTTCCCGGGTAAACTTACAACACGTATTATTCTGGAGCAGCAGGCAGAATTCGAACGCTAGCCGCCTTTGATTTATAGTTAGCATTGCGTGACAGAATAACAGAGAAGGCGTTCTGTACAGGATAAATTACTCTTGGGTTCTGTCAATAAATAATCAATTTCTACTCTATTTGGTGGCTAAAATAGATTCTGACGGTCGTTCAGCTTTCTCTCCTGGAAAATTCTCATTAGCCAAAAGAATTGCTTACTTTTTAACAAGAATTTTCTAGCAGAGAAAGCTTAAGGACCGTCAGAATCTATTTTAGCTACGAAATACAGTAGAAATCGATTATTTATTGACAGAACCCAAGAGTCATTTTTCCTGTACAGAACGCGTTCTCTGTTATTCTGTCACGCAATGCTAACTATAAATCAAAGGCGGCTGGCGTTGGAATTCTGCCTGCTGTTCCAGATTAATAATATGTGTGGTAAGTTTACCCGAGGAAACCCTCGAGAATCTGAACCTTCTTCATCTCCCTTAAACCAATATCTACATTGGGACGACAAACAAAGTCTATTCAAGTGGAAAGGGAGCCTAACACAACTTCAGGGATTTTGTTCGAAAGTCCTGAATTTGGAAGTTTCTGCAACCGCGAGTCTCTCTGAAAGGTCTAGTTCTTTGAACTCGAAGACAATCACGCTGGTTTTATTTAACAGTACCGGTACCCTTCAAGTCCAAGGTCCGGATACAAAAGCAATGAAAGCCAAACTGAAGAAGCTACTCCAGTTACCGGTTGATGACGACTCAGGTATTCTCGTGAATGAAGAAGCTTCTACTCCGGCGTTTAACGAGAATGCCAAATCAGTAAAGGAGGAGTTGGACTGTCTGAAATCTGAAGTGCTGAACTTATGGGCTCATATAAAAGAGAAACCTAATGAGGAAGACCTGAGATCCGAAAATTCTCGACTTAGGGAGATAATTATCTTTGAAGGAAGAAAATAAAAAGTTAGTCCAAGAACGCGATTCTTTAAGTTTTGCATTGCAAATCGTATCCAGAGAAGCAGCTACTCAATGCCGTTCAATGAGTAACACCTCTAACGTACATACCATTGTCCAAAATATGGATGAGTCAACACCTTGCGCCAACAAAGAACAAGGCTTCATTGTGAAATCAAAGAACAAAAGAAAGAAATCGAAAGGTAAAGGAGGTCCTAATAACACCCTGACAGGAAAAGATATCCGAACCCGAAAAACAACCAAAAGAGCGCACAACTCTGCTCATAGGAGATTCGATGATCTCAAGAATACCTGGAAAAGATCTGGGAAAAGCAGTTGGCCACAGGGTTATAGTCAAGCCTTTCTCGGGCGCTACGACAATGGCCATGAATCACTATCTCAAGCCAAATCTGGAATCTTCGCCCAATGAAGTGATTTTACACATTGGAACTAATGATCTTAAAACCAGGGAACCAAAGGCCGTTGCGGAATCGATTGTGATCTCGCGAGACAGATCGAGGGCACCTGCGATACTACAGTTACGCTGTCGGAGCTTGTATGCAGAAAAGATAAGCTGGACCAGGCAGTGAAAACAGCCAACACGCATCTAAAGAAGTTCTGCCATCAAAATGGATGGAAATTAATCCATCATGAGAACATATCTCACAAAGGTGAACTGCACTTAAATTTTAAAGGTAATGAGCAGTTTTATAATAATTTTAAATCGCACCTAGAATGAGATAATGTGCTGTTCGTCAACGCCGTGCGGGATCAATTAAGCAACCAAAAGGCCGAAAAATCTGTCTCAATATTGCCTCCTTTGTGCGGTTTTAGAATGGCATCACTCAATATTAATCAATTAACTACTCATATAGACGAATTAAGAATCATATTAGCAAACAATGATATCGATATTATTTCCATAAATGAAACGAAACTGAACGAGAGTATTCGAGATCAAGAAGTTCATATTCCGGGATACGAAATAGTTCGCCGCGATAGACTAACAAAATGCGGCGGAGGGGTATGCTTCTATGTATTTATTTATTTAGTCCATTTTCACTGCATTAAGTTTTTTGCAGTGGGGAAGGACTAGAAAGGAACATAGGAACCATTCGTGCTAGTCCACCCTCCCACCCATCCCACCCCAGGGGAGGACATCCATCACACAGTAATCTCGTGTGTGGGAAATTAACGTCTCCTACCCCAACCCTGCAGGAGACGGGACCTCCATTTATTCGTCCCTATCCGAGAAGACTAGAATATCTAACCATTTCTTGATGTTATAGAAAGGCAGCAAATTCTTCTCAATTATTTTAAGACCCTGAGTGTTGGTCCGGCCGGGGCTCGAACCCTCGACCTCCCGCACAACAGTCCAGCGCTCTATCCATTGAGCTAACCGGGAGGCGGTTATGTAAAAACTTCAATCAACTTTACAGTACGAAATGACCTACACATGGATACACTAGAAAATCTTTGCTTGGAAATCCATAAGCCAAATTCAAAATCTTTTGTGATTGTTACTTGGTACAGACCACCTGATTCTCCTATTGGCATTTTTTCACCTTTTGAATCCCTAATTGGGAAATTGGATAGTGAAAATGTAGAATTTTTTGTACTGGGAGACATGAACTGTGACATGATCACTACTCGATATGACAATAACACATCCAAATTAAGGAGTATTGCTGATGTCTACGGGCTCGAGCAGCTTATCTCTGAACCGACGGGGATAACACCCACCTCATCAACTCTAATTGATTTAATCTATACCAACTGCTCGGATAAGATTGCATGTTCGAGAGTTTGTCATAACGGAATAAGTGATCATAGCATGGTTTATGTATATAGAAAACTTGCCCTGAATGGGATGTCTAACGGACATAATTCTATTACATACAGAAATTTCCGAAATTTCGATCGCCAAAAGTTTCGTTCTGATATTCTATCTCAATGTTGGGATAATGTATACGAGTCTTCCAACCCAAACGTGATGTGGCAGCAATGGAAATGTACATTTCTGGCTATCGCTGACAAACATGCCCCACTGAAAACGGTGCGCGTTCGTTCACGGAGTTCTCCGTGGATTACCTCTGAATTGAAAGACTTTATGCATAATAGAGACATATTAAAAATCAAAGCTAGCAAGACAAACGATCCTAACGATTGGGCATTATTTAAGAAACAAAGAAATAAAGTCAATAAGCAAATACGCTCAGCTAAGCAAGTTTATTACCAAAATAGTTTTAATAAGCAAACCAGCGACTCCCGAAAGACCTGGCAGACTATAAACGAGCTAACTTCTCGAAAATCTGGGAAAACGCCAGTGGCATCACTAAAAGTGAACGGATTAACGATAACTAATCCGTTGGAGCTATCAAACGAATTCAATAACCACTTTGCTAATATTGGTCCAAAACTTGCCAGTGAGATAAATTGTGATAGTGGTAGCTATCAAAGATATCTTACCGCAACAGATAAACGGTTTAAGCTCCAACCCACCGATCCAACTAAAGTATTTTCACTTTTAAATAAACTAGACAAGTCAAAGGCAACGGGCCTTGACAAAATATCTGCTAGGTTTATCAGGGAATGTGCTGATCTTATTTGTGTGCCGATATGTGATATTTTCAATCAGTCTATTAGCCAAGGGACGTTCCCAGATGACTGGAAATATGCAAGGATTACCCCTCTTTATAAACAGGGTGACCGCGGTGATGCTAACAATTACCGCCCCATATCGGTATTTCCAATAATGGCGAAGGTGTTTGAAAGGATAGTTTATGAACAGTTATATGCCTATTTGGAAGAGCACGATATTCTATGTCAAAACCAATCAGGGTTTCGTGCTAATCATTCAACTGTAACAGCTTTGTTGGAAGCGACAGATTCTTGGGCATATAATATTGATAACGAGAAAATCAATGGAGTCATTTTTCTAGATTTGAAAAAAGCTTTTGACACTGTTGATCATCAGATCCTTCTATCGAAACTAAACTATTATGGTATACATGGAAAATCTTTTAGATGGTTTCAGTCATATTTGGAAAACCGAACACAAAAATGCTCTGTCAACGGGTCGCTATCCAGTAGCTACTCGTTGACTTGCGGCGTCCCTCAAGGGACCATCCTCGGTCCATTATTGTTCTTATTATATATCAACGATCTTCCAAATTGCTTATCAAATTGTAAACCGAAAATGTATGCCGATGACACGCACCTCACATATGCGGGAAGCAATCTTGAGAACGTCCAGTTTTGTCTAAATGAAGACCTAGAAAACGTCTTCAACTTCGATTCAACTGGCTACAAGCGAACAAACTCACGTTGAACATGACTAAAACCGAATTCATGCTAATAGGGTCGAGGCGGAGACTAAATACTCTCACAGCTTCATTAACAATCAGAATGAACAATACTCAAGCGAGTCAGGTTACAGCTACAAAATCGCTTGGTGTAATAATAGACGATAAACTCGATTGGCATAGTCACATCGAAAAACTAACGAAAAAGATCTCCTCTGGTATCGGGGCCCTAAGGCGAATTAGGCACCTGATCCCAGCATCAACCTTACATCTCATCTACCAAGCTTTAGTAAAACCTTACTTTGATTACTGTGACATTGTTTGGGGTAGCTGTGGGAAAACGTTACGAGACAAACTGCAGAAATTGCAGAATAGAGCAGCCCGTGTGTTGACATTCTCTATGATGCCGATGCAACTGAGCTACTCGAGTTTTTAGGGTGGAAAAATCTTGCACGTCAGCAGGAAATCCATAAAGTCACTATGATGTTTAGATGTCTGCACGGGCTAGCTCCAAGGTATCTATATTCAAAGTTTACATGGCGTAACTCTGCTTATGACCTCAGGGACTCTGAAAATAAGCTTAATGTTCCACTACCGCGCACTAATTACTACAGAAAAAGCTTTAGCTACAATGGCGCCACATTATGGAACAGTTTACCACGCGATATAAGGAACACAGAGTCTCTGGGGTTATTTAAACGTAAGATCAATGACATTCTTTAAGTCTAACGCACGGCATTCACGGAAAACAGCTTTAGTGTTATAGTATGTAGTTTTAATTTTAAATATCTTAGCGTATGTGATATGTATTTTTATAGGCAGATGAATTGATCGTGTTTAAATAAAGATTACAATACAATAGAATATCAACACCAAATTGGCTCGCTAGCGAAACAGAACACTGACAGGACGGGCCGTATAATAATACGGGCAGTATAATAATGGGAAAAAACGCGTGAAGTGTAATGTATTATATTACTAGGCGTTGTTATTGTTTAATGTGCGTTTTACTTGTAATTTCTACGGTTTTCTGTTTACAGGGTCTTCGTTTTCGTACTACGAAAATGAAGACCGGGGTTCTTCGTTTTCGTAGTACGAAAACGAAGACCGGGTCTTAGGTCTTCGTTTTCGAGGGTCTTCGTTTTCGTAACACCCCTTGTTGACAGTTTCCCTTGGGAAACTCAAATTTGCAAGTGTGACCGATTTTTCCCTAAGTAAATTACCTCGGGAAAGTTTTATTGTCTGGGGCTTGAAAACCGCAAGAGAACAAAAGAATATCCTGTGGATTTCCCACTACAACTACCCTAAAGCAGAAAAAGGGATAAATCAAATCCCAGAGTAGCCGACCAATGGAAGTTCGTCGGCGATAGCGCTGGTTACAGATCGGGAATTATCGTGTTGTGAAACTAATTTTGGAAAGCGCTTGAGAACGTGACTTCTGTTGAAGATTTTACCGCGTGCGCGCGAAAATCCACGATGTCGCGATTTAGAGAAATCATGTGAGTATAAATCGATTCTGAATTCCTTGTTTTTTTCTGATTCACTCCAGGTTTCGTTTGTTCTTATAAATATCCACGCAAAAATAGTCAAGCATTGACTAAATGCGGCTCTTCGTCGTCTTTGAATCCTTCGAGAAATCAGGCGCTGCAGTAAAATTACTCTTGCTCGTCTTGCTCTTTGAAATAAAGCAATGAACAGCAATGAAATAAGAATAAAAACCTCTCTTTGATCGTTTGATTCTCGAGCATGTTTTCCGTTTTTGCGCCAAAATTTTTTGCCCCAAAATTTTGAACACACGACCTGAAATTTAGTCCTTTGTGGCGTTAAACCTCCCAAAGTCCAATGGCCTGCAGTGTGACCTTTTAACCTAGCGAAAATGAAACCTGAGGTACATTTACCTAGGGAAATTTTTCCTAGGTTAAACGATTTTCCCCGGGTAAAAGCCTATAGTGTGACCACAGCTAATATCAATCCGAACATTGTCTAATCTCGATGATGAGCTAATAAAATAGTTAAGTGGGTTTGTCATGCTTCAAAATGAACCCGTAATTTAAGGTGGCTCAATAGGGTTTCTTGGCCGGGCGAAGAATGGGTAAGAAAATGGCGCGAGCCTTTAAATGGCATCAAATTTGTAAACAAACATGGCGGCTTCACGCGAGAGCACAATTTTTGTCACATAATCGCGAAGTTTACTTGACGAGAGAGAAACGGCATCGATACTTTCCAGTAATGAGCACAATATTGACCGTGAAAGACCAGAAGTTTACACAACGCCTACACAACATCCGTAATGCGTCAGGTCGCTTTCGGAAAGTGGAAGTGATCGAAACCAGAAAAGAAACAAAAATAAAAAGGTTACACGGAGGGTTCAAAACGTGGAATGCCAAAAGGAAGCTCCAGTATGATAACATATCCAAGGAAAACGAACCCCCAGCAAAACGAATTACACGAGCACGTGAGGTCAGTACATTTTACTTAATTCGGAAGTCTTAATTTTTGGTAAGATTTTCCTGTCAAGCTTGTCCTAATTATCCGCAATTTTGAGACACTTCGAAGAGATTTCCAAGGATTCTGCGGCATAGTGAATTAAGGTATGTTCTCAACTGACTTTCAGGTCAAAAGCAGTTTGCACAAAAACGTCAAAGATAATGATCGCCCGTGTTTACACATTCGTCCTCGACAAAACCGCGTGGTTCGAAAGTTCGCGCATGCTCAAATAGCGATCTTGGCGAGTTCCTATTCTGATGACGTGATTGTCATTGAGGTTAGAAAATAGAAAGTTCCCCCTCAGATTTCTCGTATTTCCTTCGGTGAAATTCCTTGAAATTTGGCAGTGATGTTATACCCTCTTAGCTTTCCTTGCCGTGAATTTATCAGAAAAATTTGTAAGACAAGTTTTTCGCTCAGCCAAAAAACAACAAAAATGTTAAAAGCGATAAAACTACCTTGACAACCCCTATTTTTTTCCATTTTAAAAGTTTCGTCTTGTCAGACTCTACCCGGTCGGAGAATAATAGAAAATTTTACCGAAGGAAATTGAAGAAAATTGAAATCAAAGTCAAACAGACGTCAAAAAATGGCGATATTTGAATAGTTTTAATTTGGGACTAAAAGCCTTGACTTCAGAGTTGACTGTTGTACAGCAAATTTAGGCCCTTGTTTTTTATGTTTCAGTAGCTTTGATTTGAAAAATAGCAAAAACAACGAGAATATTAACTTTCGATTGATGTTACTGGCGCGCGCTTCGTGATCTTGCATAACCCTATTGAGCCACCTTAAGATCACAGCGGCCAAGATGCGTTCGTGTTTTCTGGCCAAAACTACCACAAAACCTACTCTACAGGGTGTCACATATTCAGCTAGGATCAGAATGGGTCAGTTAAAACAAACGAACGAGAAGTTTGCATTATACATGATTTAAACTTAAAATCAAAACAATATTACATGTCGAAAACGAAAATGCAAGTAAAAAGAAAGTGGAAACTGAGGAAACGAAATCGCTGACGAAAATTCTAATGCAACTGAAAATCGAAACAAAAGCAACTTCCTTCTTCTTCCTAGAAAGTTCAGTAAAAATGTAAAATGTTTTGATGTGCTTTGTAAATTTACCTAACCAAGCTAAAGCAGTAATTCGTATTCGCGAAAAAAAGGAATATGACGATCGTTTCAGGCTTAATAGGCGACGGCTGAAAAGTTTACTGAAAACTATTTTGTTGCACTTGAAGTTCACTTCAGATGATCAACAAAACTTTTGAGAGGATCCAAGAAGATCTGATAATAGCCTTGTTTTTTCCCTCACTCGAGTAATCCTAATTTACTTCTAGTCCCAAATCGTCGAGGCTTTGTTGCCCTTTCAGCGCTTGATGTTTTTGTCTAGTAGTCCTTGGTCCATTGCCAAATTGTCTTAAGCTGTGTCTCGGTAGTTTCAGCACAGCAATGTAGAAAATTTCTTAAAAACTTCTTGAATTTGAAAAAAAAAAAACCAAAGAAAGTCGGTGATGAAACCTGCGGGGATAAAAATTCTTGTGACCAGAGTGTCGCAGTCTGGCATCACGAACGACGAAACTTTTTTTTTTTTTTTTTTTCTTGCCCAGACAAATAACATTTGGTCGCTGTAAGATGGACTTTGATTTCCCTCGCAAAGTGCTCCAATGAAACGCGATGCTTTTAGTTAAGGCTAAATAAAAAGAAGAAAAACAGTCAGTCCCCTGATCTTGGTTGCAACATTCGATCATTTTTAACACACGCACCCTAAAAAGGATCGAAACTGGCTAACAATGTTCACTTGTCACAAATACGGAAATACCAATCATGTCAATCCCACTACTGTGCGTTTCCCACACTAAAGCTGTTGTAGATAATCATTGAATGTTGTTCGTTTATGTTAATTTTATTTGGCACGGCACAGCGAAGAAACAATCTACAAAATGCTAAAATGACTTTAAGGCTTAGACTTCTTAAGAAGAAGTGATAGATTTTCTCGATGACGTCAAGTCTCGCTGACGGAAGTTAGACGCGATTTATTTTCTTCCTTAAATTCTTAAAAAACCGGGAAAGGCAAAACGGAAAGAATCGGCCTACCTTCGTGTGAAGTCTCTAATCGTTGAACTAACACAGCAAATGAAAAAGTAAGCGAACGCCTTTCTGATCGCGAACACAGCTTCGTTCCTGCCCACGCACACCAGGAAATATTAATGATAACGTTTTGTCGGGTCACCATCATATGACTCGCAAAAAAATATCTTATACGCATCAAATTACAGACTCAGGAAGTCTTGCTCAACAAAAATACAATGTCATGTCGCCTTCTGCTTTGGGAATCCAGTGAAGGACACAAGTGTTGTAAAGATCGACAAATTAAAGTTACATAAGATGATTTCGAGTAAGTCACTGGAACTTTAGCCTGTTCGTGTCTAATTATCAAAAATTATTAATAAATTTTGAGTGAAAAAACAAAGACAATTTGACAAAAACTTGTACCAAGCGTGATTGACAGGAGATTCTCGTGGAGAGTGAGCATGCGTAGAGAGTTAGTTTTTGTGAGCGCTAGAGTTTGTATGTGAATTGTGATGCGTAAGTCATGATAAACGAGTTTTTCTTTTTTTTTTTTTTTTCCTGTATTAGAGGTGTCTTTTTATAAGGGCATTTCCGAAAAATTATCACGTTTATTTGGATATGTCAATTTTACAAAATCCGATGACGACTCATCCGGCGCATCGCTTTACGCACGTCACGGTGGTAGTGTTCTAAGCGACATAAAAATATCATTGATGCCTTGAGGAAATGCAATTTTTAATTAATATTGACAACCATGCATTTATTCGGCTATGATACCTGTATGCATTTGCTTTACTTGCAGTGGAACCTTCCAAATACTGAGCGTTTCTCAAATGAAATATGAAAGTTTAGTATAATCTTTGAAATGTCAACCAAAGTGTTATGAAGAACGGCGAGGAGATTGCTTCATATTGCATACATATTATTTATGCAAGATTTAGCCGCCACCGAGTTGCCTTTCAGAACAAACATTTTGACTGAAATTAGTTTATTGCTCAAGCGTGAATACATTACCTCAGTGGCCGAGTAATAAATGTCTCGCCTCTGCGAGCACAGATATTTTCGAAGAGTACTCTTTCTTCCTACAGCCATTTTAGTTTTTTCCTCTTTTTATCTTTTTTTGTTTTCGGAAGGCAACAGTAATGACCTATTTCAAAGCGATTTATTTCTGCTGTTGATAAATCATGATCATAGCTGATTCGAGAAAAATCTGTCGCTTCAGTCTCCGTCACGTGACCGTTCGAAAGATGTTTTGCGAAGTTAATTGATATCGCACTCTAAGACTCGTAGAGAACATGTAATCAAATACGAGTTCTACTTCTAAAAGCTTAAAGAAGAAAAGAAACATAATCGTGTATAATATTGTAGCATTCAATAAATGAGTGTTCAACGGTCGCCTCATTCTAATCACGAAAGTTAAAAACCTGGCCACAGAATTTAGAGAAATTTGAAAAATCCCCACAAGATTTTAGCCATCGTACCGAAAGCACGCGTGGGTACAATTGACATCGATCGATTCGCTAGATTGCTTGAACGGATTATAAATGAAGTTTGAAAGCTCGTCGACCCAGCCATTTTCAAAGTTAAATGTTATTTTAAAGCAACTTATAAACACTCGCTGATCGCACATCATGTTCTTGAGCAGCTTTACGCGCGACTCTGTTGATTTAAGACAGACGGCAAGGTAACAGTCATTTTCGAATAATTTCAAATCAAACCCTAAATTTCGCCATAATTTCCCTGACACTTAAAATATAAACAGAATGTCTCGTCCTAAATACCTTATAAACAGCCTTCTTTTGCAAGATCAGGGTAGACTGCCCAGTGTTTGAAGTTCAGTTGATCTTTGGCCACGAGGCTGAGTTATATAGAGGATTACGACGATCACGTGGTCATTAGCAATCAATTTCCTCCTGCTGCGACTCATTGCTTGATAATTTACCAACCTACCGCAAAACGGGCTATCTAATTATAAAAAACCGACAAAACCAAACTTATTACTCCGTTCAAATGACAGAGTATCATGACTACAACCGACCGAATTGGTGCGTTGAATAGAACGACTGATGTTTACATCGGGGCGATAATAAATGTGTACATCCTACTAACGTCTTAACAGCAACGTTTAACTTGCGGGGTGATGTTTATATTTGACAGAAAACGACTGTGCAATGTCTGCAAGAGACCACAAAGTCGTATATGAGAACGATCCTTCGCAGTAAAGCACTATTTGAGCAATAGTGGAAATCAGACCTGAAAAAAATTTCAGGCCTGTACGGGATTCGAACCACTGACCTCTGCGATACTAGTGCAGCGCTCTACCAATTGAGCTAACAAGCCAACATTGTTAGCTCAATTGGTAGAGCGCTGCACTAGTATCGCAGAGGTCAGTGGTTCGAATCCCGTACAGGCCTGAAATTTTTTTTTTTTCAGGTCTGATTTCCACTATTGCTCAAATAGTGCTTTACTGCGAAGGATCGTTCTCATATACGTCTCATAACCGCAGTTCACACATATGTTTCGTATGTTTGTTGTTGTTAGACCACAAAGTGTTATTTGAGAAGGCAAGATCTCTTAGGATGTCAAATCGTTCTCAAAGAAAGATTTATCTCAACGAAAAGAAAACAGATTAATTTCTACCAGGAAGTTTAATTGTAAAAAAACGAACTCAACTTGGGGAAAAATAAAACGCGCATTTGTTGACAATGTCAATAATTTATTCAAACGTATGAATTACAAGAAGGATAACAGTGAAGTCAAAACATACAGCAGAAAGTTTCTAAATAGCTCTATGACTTTCACAAAGACTGTCGACATTTGATCTTTCATAGAAACTGATTTTACATGCGTTCATTACTTCTATTTTGATGCAGTAAACGAATTGGCGCCATTATACTAGCAGCGTTACTTCACCACATCTCAACCAAAACACAAACGATCAGGAAACGCAACCTACCGGTAAGTGCTGTAGAAAACGTGCAAAAGCTAGCGTACTCACGATTTCTTTTCTTGGTTCGATGTTGCTATTACACTCCAATTAACTGTGGTGCAAAAGCTAGCGTACTCACGATTTATTTTCTTGGTTCGATGTTGCTATTACACTCCAATTAACTCCCTCTCACAACTCTCACGAAAAAATACATCACGTCTCCTTGTAAGCACGTGGAACAGCACCATATATGGGGCGATAAGACACGTGCTGCATACATGCGGTTTGGTTATGTAATAGATAAAGGAAATCACTTAATAAATGTAACGTACAGTTTCCAACAGTGCTGTCTTCCCGATGACACTGATTATAAAATCAGACAAGGGTTCTTTTTCCAAAAGAACGCCAAAGCGCTACTGAAATCAATTTTTTTTCATGATTGCGAAATATAAATTCTGATTATAGTTTCAGGCCATGCAGAGAGGCGATTCACCACCTATAATTACATGAATAAAAAAACTTACGACCTTATGGTGACACGTGGAAAATTTTAAGCTCTTAGTCCATACTCAAAGTTATTTTGGATGATGTGCTAAACCTTTGATAGGGTCCGATTAACGCATAGCATTATCCACCGGATTGAGATTCATCCAGTGGATAGCGTTATGCGACCTTCGAACAGTCGGAGCTAGGCATTGCTGTTTTCTCAGTACTGCTGTTTTCTCAGTACTCGATGTTATAACTTGTATCGACTCAGCGGCATGGCGAAAAGACAATGGCCGCAGACATGTGTGGGCCGCAAACAGGAAATTTAATAATTTTTTTTTCGATTTCGTGCAAAGCTTTCAAAGCGCATCTAAGAATTGCTACATCGCCGCATAAATTTCATCGGCCCTTTATCCTTTATGATTTTATTTTCAAGATTTCAGAGTGAAGCCAAAGACGCATTACACTGAAATTGGTGGAAATGTTGTAAAATGCTCGGCCGACCAAAACCACCTGCGGAAAATTCATCACTCTTCCTCCTCAGAAGTATAAGACTAGGAAACTTCCCTTTGCTTTCATAGAAATGATCGCTAGAAATTTCAGGGCGTCAAGTGTTATTTTAAGGCCGCTGACTTTTACCACTTTCGTTAATTATCTTTGATATTCTCAGCTGAGTATCTGTTCGTGTAACTGTCGATTTCATACAGACGGTAATGTAAAATTAATTATCGAATAATTGCTTAAACCAAACCCTTAAAAATTCGTCTTGGATAATAAATAACTTACTAGACGTTTTGTTGTGTAGTATTGCTGAGTATTTTTACTCGTTATTTATATTTTGACTCGCCCTACGGGCTCGTCAAAATACGGCACAACTCGTAAAAATACTCAGCGATACTACACAACAAAACGTCTAATAAGATATATATATATGTATATATATATATATATATATATATATATATATATAAAGTGTGACTTGATTTTCGTAGAACAGTGCTCAATACATAGAAGTAGAGCGAAGTATATATTGTGGGAGGAAAAAGACAAGTAAACTACAAGTTCATCCCTACAAGCCTGTTTCGTGGTCGCCCACTCATCAGGGGATTTTTATATATCGATAAACTTCTCTCCTTGCGTAAGGTTTATTGGGAAATGGTCCGTCGCGTAATCGTCTTGACGTATTACAAAATTAGCCACAAATCACTAGAAAATAACTCACTTAAGTCATTCCAGTGTGTGTATTTTTGCTGTGCTTAAACTTCGGCGACAAAGTCTTAAGCTGTTATATATTACTAGTAAGAGTTTCTGAAGAATTATTGACATGAGGCTTTTCTCCAAGGTATTTCTTAAGTCCCTTAGCCTTGTCGTCGACTGTTTTGACGACATCGAAGATAGCCTTCAGGCCTTTCATCTTTTATTCATATAAGTCCTGGATGATCAAGCACCTGAAAAACCATCAAATTACGGGGCCGACCAAACCTGTATTTTACGGACGAGTTCAAAGAACTTTAAAAGATAAAGGGCCTTTTAGCGGAAGTTAGCAAGAAGAGGAACCGACCATCCAGACGTTTGAATCGAATACAGAAATCTTAAACGCGAAGTTAAGAGGGAAATTAGACAGGCAGAACGCGACGGTCCATAGCGGATCAAGTCAAGAGAAATCCCAAAAAACCTAGCTGCCTATACAATACGATTCGATCATTCATTCCTAAGAAGTCTACTGGTCAGAGGTCGTTTACCAGGGATGATAAGACAAAAGATAACGAGTTTAATCGTTTCTTTACCTCAGCTGGACAGGCCACTGTTAATAAAATTAATTTATCTGCTGATCAATATTGTTACCACCTCTCAAAGCCAGCTTTTGTTCCTATGTAACACTCAAAGGTCATTCGATTCAATTTTAGGAACGTATAAGATTCCTTTTTTCGTACTGTCGCTTTTTTTCTCATTCATTATTCTACCTTCTTACCTTGTTATCCTACCTTGAAGTGTCGTAAAAAGCCGTGGCTTAGCTTGGTCTACAACTTTGCGCACTCGCTGTGACAAGGAAGTGATTTAGAGAATGGTCAGTTCGTTAGTTATATGTGCAGGTCATCATGGGGAGTTTCCTTATCGAAACGGAACGTGACGTGAACCGAAACATTTGTAATCAGCAAGTTTTCACGGATTGTGTTACAGTTATAGGCGTCAGAGGTCGCTGAACACGCCCGAAAAACAGGAAATTACTCACCTTACGTCGAGGAAATTGCGAAATGATTTTTATCTTCTCCAGATCTCCAAATCTCCAAACTGGAAACACCGGAAGAAGAGAGTGTTTCATGTTTTGTACATTCAGTGTCTTAGCAGTAGTTTACTTCATAGTCTATAGCCTTCACTTGCCTCTGGCGTAATCGAAGCTCTTATGTAAAGACATAAGGCCTTAAAGCTCGCCTATTTTGGAATTTATGAGCTTGTACATTCAGTGTCTCAGCAGTAGATGTACCGGCTTCATAGTCCATAGCTTGCCTCTAGCGTGATCGAAGCTCTTATATAACGACCGTAAGGCCTTAAAGTTCGCCTATTTTGGAATGCACCAGCAGCGAAAGTAAAGCTTAAAAAAAAATCGGTGACGATACCCTATTTTAATTTTTGCCATGAAAATGTTGGCAAAAGCTACTGCCGTTGTGTTATTCTTTGCCGTTTCCGTTCGGGTTATGCGCAAAACGATCGAATTCCCGGATAATATCGATATCATGGCGCGAAAAGCGCACTGGTTGAACGTGGCAAAACTGGCCAGATTTTATGCTTTTTGTTTCTTCTGCTAAGTTGTAGGTAAAATCATGCACTCTCGTAAGAAACCTGACATAAATTGTTGTTGTTGTCGTTGTGGATTTCATGAACTTTAGGCGGTCTGCCATCATTAAATTTGTATTTTATTTCCTTTTAGGGGTTTTTAAGTGACTGATTTAGAATTATCAGAAAAAAGGTGTGATGAAATATGCGAGGGTGTACGTGGGTCAGAAAAATTCAGCACCACTCTTATTTTAGAACCAACGTTGATGCGGGGGCGCTAGGACTTTGAGCAGTCGGATCCAGGACTTGACTTTGTTTTTTAACTGGAATAGCGATGATGTTTATCAGCATAGCGGGTGGGGTTATGTATTTGAAAAAACTAAGTTCGTTGGCAACTACGTACAGCTAATGAAGAATACAGTGACTGTGAAAACTTAAAGCATAGTATCTGCAGTCCTAAAGATCTACCTACCTAGCCTGATTTACCTGCCTTCAAATTCTAAAATTTTAAAGTCTTTTTTCTTTGCTGCAGTTATTTTCGCTCTTTGATGATTTTGGGTTATTGGCAATGAAATTTTTTCACATCTTCGCCGAAATATACAACTACTAGGGAACCAAACTTACTGTCTGAAGATTGCCCTTCAGTAAGAAATTCCCTATTGGATGGCAGTTGCTTTTTTCCCACTTATGTCAAAGGAAACGGAATGGCCTGCAACACGAGCCAGATTTTATGCATGATCTTTCTGTTTTGGTTTTGAAGGCGACATCATGCACTCACGTGACAAAACCTGACATGAATTGCTGTTGTTGTCGTCGTCGTTGATCTCATGAGCTTCAGGCGGCTTGCCATCATTAAATTTGTTTTCTATCTCCTTTTAGGTCTTTTCAAGTACTGGTTTAGAATTATAAGAAAATAAGTTGAATTGGAAAAAAAGAAAAAAAAAAACAGCGTGTAAGTGGGACAGAGAAAAAAAAAATGTAATTTCCCCTAAACTTTAGCATCACTCTTATTTCAGGATCAATGTCAATTTGTGGGCGGTAGGATTTTGAGCAGTCAGGTCCACGCCTTTGCCTTACTTGAACATCTTAACGATGGTTTTAATGATTTTCATATCTTAATTTTATTTTTCAATTCAGCGCTTTTGAATATTTTATGACGTGGTTTTTAGCCAAAGAACACTAGGTAAAAGTATGGTTTTATTCCTCAGTAAGTTCAACTGCAATCAAGTTTTACTTCATGATAGCGGAATATGTAATTCAACGATTCTTTCAGGCCAGGCAGCCGATTCGCCCACCATGCCATAAGAAGTTGCTTAGGAACCTTTAGGGAGGGGAATATTTTAACTTCGAAGTTCTTTAGGTGGTCAGCTAAACATGTTCATGTTACCTTTACTTTTTTCTTACTTGAGAAATCCTACCTCGGTTGTGGAGTTCGAGGTTGCTGAGAGCTCGTTGTTTCCTCAGCGCCTGATGCCGTTTAATTTTGTTGAGTCGTCAGCAAACGATACCTATACCCATCAATTCCTCATGTGATTTTTGATCCATTGTCATCAAGCCGAATGAATATTTTTTGATTTGCTGTAAGTGAGATTTTTTAATTTCTCGCCTTTACTCCGCCTTATAAGGAAGGGGAAACGTACTGTTGGGTAATAAGAATTAAATATAGACTGGCATATTGCAATGCGTTGACTTGGGATTTTACTATACTCGTGATTGTCAGGGGAAAACTCTAGCCAGTAGTTACGCAAGGCAAACTAAGAATACTGTACTAGATTGTGGTTTAAGTTAGGTTTCCTAGAACGTTTAAACTGTTACAACAAGAGAAATGATATAGAATAGTCTGATCAGGAAATGTTAGAATTGTTAAAAGGAATTTTTTAGAACGTTGGCGGTGTTCGTCGACAATAAATATTGGAAAAGAAGACAGTTAACAATCCTCTTCGATAGATACCGAGTAAGCCAGCGACTGCGGAATCCGTATAGATCCCGCGACATGACTCACAAATTCTGCTAATAAAGAGCTTAGGAGTCGAATACATAATTAAGGACGATTGCATGACAGAAAAAATTTATCTTGGGACAACTCAAGAAGGCATTTCTTGATATAATAGTTTGTAATAGTTGCACTTTCAAGGTTAAGGGTTCAGATTTTCATGCGCCTACGTTAAAGAAAATTGTTCCACATCAATAAAATTAATACGTCGCACAATGCTTGAATGGTTGTGACATGCGATCTGAGATACCAAATTGCATCAAAAGCCCCCCCCCCCACCCCCTTCCTGGTTAAGATTATAACCAATATAACCCCAAATAGCCCTACCCTAAATAAAATTGCTTTTTTATGTTTTTGTTTTCGTTTCTTTTTTTTTTTTTCATACTTCAACACTCGAAAATATTAATAAAAGGTGTACAGTATCCTAAATTTCTTATGACCTCAGAGGTGACCAGTCAGAGCAAGCAAAAATCAGTATTCGCTAATTTAAGTTAATCATGATAACAATAGTAAGTTCTTTCATGACAGAAGCTGACTGACGAAACACCAAAAATATACAAAACAAATCTCGAGATCCTTCGGACGGGTCTGTAAAACATACTGCTGTAAATTGTAAAACTATACCTAGGAGACGTTAATTTCCCACACACGAGATTGCTGTGTGATGGATGTCCTCCCCTGGGTGGGATGGGTGGGTTTACTGGACCCGCAGTGATTGGCGCAAGCTGTTGCGGTGTCCCTGCCAGTCGGCGAATCTTATAAATAAAATTAAATCAAATCAAATCATAACTATTAATTGCGAACAAGATTATCGACAAAGTATGACCAGGTTGCATGCGTTACGCGTGACAACGAAAGTTATTACGTAATCGTCTGTGTTACATGTTCTTGAACACCTTCCACACAGTTTTTGTAATTAGTCTTTTCAA
>NC_142527.1:25402700-25430200 GCF_964205215.1 Stylophora pistillata | reverse complement strand
TTGATACAGGGACCTCCCTCTGCGGGATATAAAACATGTCACTCAGTATGACCATTCAGCCCCACTACACAGATGATAATGAGAAGTAATAAATTTTAATTTATCATCATCAAAATTCCAAATCGGGTGTTAGCTGACTTATTACCATGATACTACAAAGAGGGACTGCGTTTGTTTGGGTTTCTTGCTTTGTTCTATAGTTACAAAACTAGATGTTTGACGTTACCACAGCATTCGTAAGTACGGATCATGGCAAGTGGTTGCTATAATGTTCCTTTGTCCTTATTTGATCGCAAATCAAATAAACTAATCCCAAGAAGTTTGCCCAAACTCATTTCCTTTTCTCTACATAGCACCACTAAAATTACTCATCGGTCTCTGGCTACCAAGACAATATGCTTAAAGCTGATGATCTTGAGGAAGCGTAATCAGTCACAATCAAGAGAACAAAGAATCCGGGAACAAGAGTGAAACGGGGACTGTAGAACTTTTAAAACGATTTGAAACAACTTCTTTTTAAGTAGCTAAAAAGCTCCCGATGTCTCTGTCACTAAAAAAAAAAAACTACAGGGTATAAATTATCGGGCCTTTTCATAATTCAAAGGAGCTGATGGCTGTCGTCAAACCGAAGTGACCCTCTCATCAGTGACCTCGATCATCGTAACAGTGGTCTTCCTGCTCACAACACTGAGGGGACTGTGTCCTTGCACTTTAGATGAATCAGTATACTTCTTCACAGAACCGTAAAGTTCAGAATCTAAGACAACAGAAATATGAAAATACGCATTAGTTATGAAATAAAAATTGTGTTGAAAAAATTTTAGTAATTTAGTAATTTTATGTTTTTGGAATGATCTCAGAGCGTGGATTTTGAAAGCCTTTGATGAGCAAGCTGTGTGGTATTTGTAAACAGATTTAAGTTTAAGAAGGAACAGTTTGTAAATTTTGGGGATCAATGTTACTATAAGTAGTGTCGGCCGACATGGCGACCGACATGTCGATCGACATGTCGGTCGACAGTCGGTCGATAGTCGGTCGATAGTCGGTCGATAGTCGGTCGATAGTCGGTCAATATGTCGACCGATATATGTCGGCCAATAGTCGGTCGACATATCGGTAGACAGTCGGTCGATATTTGACCGACACTTGGCCGACACTCGGTCGACACAAGTTGGCCGATACTTCACCGATACTTCCCTGACACTTAATCATATACCTGAAAGTTTATGCCTTCAAATCAAATTTTTCTTCAAATTAAATTTTTCAATACCGACACTGCAACAATACACAACCACACTAGCGACGTTCAAACTATGTTTACCGATAAAGTTCAGGCACTTGACCGATAGACTACCGACACTCGGTCGATAGACCACTGACACTTGACCGATATTTCACCGACACTTGACCGATATTCCACCGAGACGCGACACTCCATCTGTCGGTCTACAGTCGGTCGACATATCGACCGACATGTCGACCGACTATATTCCGACTATCAACCGACTATCGAACGACCTGTCGACCGACTATCGACCAACTATCGACCGACTGTCGACCGATATGTCGGTCGACATGTCGGTCGCCATGTCGGTCGCCATGTCGGCCGTTATTACCTATAGTAAAATTGATCCAATTTTGGGGGTAAGAATCCTCAATCGCCATGATTTTCCCTTTTATTTGGATTTCCCTTGTGACATTCTTATCAGGCGAAATTTTGAAAAGCGTCTGCCGAATTTTGTTTTAATATTCATCGAAAACCCTAACTCCTTCCCCCCTAACAGCGGTCCCTACTATTATGTGACAGTAATTAGGTTAATCATGTGACCCGTCCGGCCCTACTCGCGCAATCCCATAGAAACCATAATGAAAGCTGACTTGTGTAGAGCCGGACCGGTCGACGTGAGCCTGTTCGGAAAAAGCCCTCTGGTTCTCTAGTGCCCTCTATGTACGGCTTTGTTGCAAAAAAAAATAAATAAATAAATAAATAAAAATGGTGAATGAAAATTAACAAATGAGGCACGCCAGTTTTTCGATGAATTGTGAGTTTCTTGGCCTGAATCGAAAAAAATGAGGGAAAAGTTTTCATCGCAAAATCTTTTTTGTGGTTTTTCTTAAGCCAAATATTTTTCCGTCTGGCTCTCTCACTCAGTCAATAAATACATATTGTATGAGGGTGGTAACATAAGGGGAATTTGCAATTTGATAATTTGCAATTATCGTCATGACAAGTCATAGTTTTACCTAAACTGCTCTTGCATGATGGAGGCCTAGACTTGGTCTCCTGTACTCCTAATTTATCAGGACTGTTATCACCAGCTTCCTCCTGAGTGGGATGTGGAAGAAAGCTCTCTTGATACAGATCCCCGGGCGGCAGAGCGACTCTGTCCTCTGTTTGATCCCGATTGACCTCTTGATTATTCCCTCGTTGGCGATTTTGCGCCTGACCAGCTCCGTTTTCTATCTTATCCACACCAACTCTCATCGAAAAGGCCTTCCGGCGTTTACGCACAACTTTGCAGCACGCGATGACGAGGATCATGATGACAAGAAAGAGACCGCCCACACCAGAACCAGCTATGAGGCCCACATTTGGTGAAGCGTCTTCATTCAGGATGACGACTGGCTCACTTGAAGGAGAGGTTTCTGTCGTGCTGGTTGTAGAAGGGGATGGCCACCATGGGGTCGGAGACTGATCTGGTGGAGGGGTCGACGGGGTTGTGCTCGTACTTGAAGTCACCAATGCGCTGCACTTGTCAGATCGTAGGTAGCTGCACTGCATGCCTGTTGGTACACCTGCAACTTGACACTCAGGTATAATGATATCGTTATCATCATTACAGCACGGAGAGCACGGCCTGCACAGTCCCAACATGCCCTCAGCATACGCACCAGGCTTACACCTTCCACACTTGGCCTTGGAAGTCACCGTACAGGCTTTCGTTGTTTCACGGTACTCACCACAATTTTCACAGTCTTGACAAGCTTCGCTATTGAAGGAAGCAGAATACGTCTCTCCCGGCACACATGGCTTGCACTGCACTGGTGTTGAAGGGGTTATCACGTCCCCGCAATTGACCAAGAGACCCTCGCCAGGCGAGCATTTCAAACAATCCTGGCATTGAATCGAACCAGTTCTTGGATCCTTGATTGTAATCTGGTCGGCTTGGCACGATGAATTGGCCTGCACCTCGAGGCCTTCATATTGAAAAAATGCCTTTCAGTATTTTGTTGATGTCAGATTAAGAGCTACGATACATGAACTAGTGGGTTTTTTCAATGGGAATTATCTTTGACTGATATCGTCAAGATGACACCTGTTTTAAGTGAGAGCAATTCTGCCAAGTCACACTAAACTTGTATCTATGCATGGGATTCATAAGCACGGATTTCTGTTTCATCCGCATTCCCCTTGAAACGCTCCTCCTCCTTTGATTTCACCCTACAGCTTACGAGCGATTATTTCATTTGTAAGATTTTTTCATGTACTCATTAGTTCATTCTTCATGGCTTCCCTGTATATGATTTGAAGGCTGCCTTATTATTAACATTGTAGCTTATTCTCAGACGTGGAGCGTAGAAAAGAAAAAATACCTTCTGTACTTAAAATACGATACTTACGCAAAAGCAACGTCATAAAGGACAACAACAACAGCGTCACGTGATAGTGTTTAGCCATGACAACCTCACTATCAGGACAAAATCCGAAAAAATAAAAATATCCTGTTAGGAAATAATGGAATTCTATCTTTTCTTCGCGATATTTAATTTGTATTATATTCAGATTAGGACACTCTTAAGATTATTTTCGTCGCGCAAAGCACATTTCCACATAAAGCCCCGCCAAGTAAAGAAATGTCATCGCCGACAATTTACTGATCGTTTCCGACATCGAATTGAACGCCGCTAGCTACGCACAGTAGCTGGTAGCCTGCTTGTCGGCGGTACTTGATATGCGCGAGATTCAGCGCGGCGAATATGTTCGGTCGTCATATTGGACGGGTGGAAGATCTGGGACGAGTGGCTAAGCGAAAGGGGAAGGGGGGAGGGGAAAGAGGCCAGAAACACTCCCCCCACCCTCCCCCCTCGCTTTATCACTTGTTCCTGATCTTTTACTCGTCAGATATGGCGACCGAATATATTCGCCGCGCTGAATCTCGCGCATACCAACTACCACCTGTAAGCAGGCTCTGCGCACAGTACAAATTGCGAAAGAAAAACACCATTAGGCAACGCTCGATTTGTCACGCTTTAGATTGAAAGTAACGTGACAGTGATTTAGATGACCAGCGTTAACTTGGAACACGGCAAAAAGAAACCCCGGAGAAAAAAAAAAGTGATTCGAGTTAGCGGCGGTTTGAGTTAGTTAATAGTAAATGACCGAAAAAATGGGGTCAAGAGAAATCTGTAATATTTTATCTTTTTCCTGACGAGCTTGTGTTTTTCTCTTTCCGGCCTAAATATAGCATTCTAGCACGGAAATGATCGTGGGGGAGGAATGCGTCGCTGCAAAAGGTCCTCCGAAGTATTTTTAGATCAGTGGAAAAACTTAAACGGCGCATTTTATAAGAAACTTATAACTAACAAACGGCAGGTTACGACCGATTTTAAGTCTATGTAACGTTTTAAAGTAGAATTTAACGGATAGTTTGGTTTTATGAAATGAGTTGATAATGGAAATTGGCCAACCTATTTAGCTTATAAAGCTGACGTTTCGAGCGTTGGCCTTTCTTCAATTTAAATAGTTGTACTATGCTACCAGGCTAGTGGCAGACATCGGAGCCATCGGGAAATGACCAACAGCCGTTAGGTGAAAATTAAATTATCAGACCAATGCAAAACGGAACTTACCTATTGAAGTTTTTCGCTAATAGAGTGAAATTAATTTTGGATATTGTGAAAATACAGCAAGCCTAGGGAAGCAACTGTGAATTAGAGAGATTGGGCTTTGGAATATGACCACAATTATAAGAGCCACATTACTTGAAGCTTTTTGCCTCTACCTAATCAATAACTTAAACTTTACGAGATTCCAATGATTATAACTTCCTTTACTAGTTCAGTTATCCTACCTTTTCTTTCTCTATGTTGCAAAGTCTTGACTCGTCAGGGCTTCGTCTACAGCTTTGCACAAATTCTGCATCGAAAATGATTTGGTGATTTATATAGGGATAAGCTGTCTATAGATGCCAGTCCTTTTAATCATGTGAAGTGTTATATCTGAAGGGGTTTTCCCTTTTGAATTGGTACGTGAACAACACTTTTCTACCCGCACAAGGAAGTTCCTCAAATCCGCTAATACAACGAACTGCAAGTCACGAAACAGCTCTTGCAAAGCAGAAAACTAGATATTGTAGGTTGAGAAAAAGCTTACTTTTTCTGCCAAAGGTTGTACTATGTTGCGCGAAAAGCCCAATAAGGTCATGACCACTGGAATTTAACGTGTTCTATGTTTAGATCCTTGTTCTTCACGGTCCGCCCGCTTTCAATGGAACTATTTGCTTCCTTGTAATGTAATTTGGGGTACTAACCAAAATATTCATTATGCTGCCAACACATTTTAGCACGTACATCCTTTCGGTATACATAAGCAGCGAGAATCAAAATTAATTTCGAAAGATCCTGACTAGAGTTGCGTAAAAATCTCAACAAATGAGGAATAAAGTACTTAAGAGGAAATAGAATGAAGAAACAAAGTGAGCTAACTAGACCCTGTCGCTATCGATTTCATTTACAGTTTTGCATACCGGCATGCAGGAGCCCCCCTGATACGTCATATTATTACGTGCAAACGTTCTTTCCTCGGGATCTTAGAGTACGTGATACAATACTGACTTGTATGCTTCAGCATTCCGTCACGTTCGACCTTTTTCACAAATTATTTCTTCAGTCATATCTCTCTGAGATGAAATAAAAAATGTAGCTGCAGAGAGACTAATAGATTTAGAGGAGACGCCAAGAATGCCTAAGAAAACCTAAAGGAACCAATGATCACGTCTTTTTGCGTCTATTGTCCACAAAAAACGTAACGAGTCGTTCTTCAGGACTGGTAAAACCAGACATAAACTCATTCTGTTACGCACGCCAGACGCACGGGTCAAATATTGCAATAGCTGCTCCGTAAGACTGAAAATGCAAATGCAGTGGCATACATACAAATGGTGAGCGAGCTGAAAATTTGCAAATGATAGCAAAGTGCAGCCTCAAAATGAAAAAAAAAAATCCAGATATCTGTAGCTTTGTCATTACAGCTTAATCTTTCAAAACGTGTTAAAAACACAATGATCGTATTTTAGAACAAAGAAAGCACCCGTCCATGGCCTTACAACTTCGGAAATGGATACAAAATGATATTTGCTAAATAGAACATGTAAACCGTTATACATTTTCGTGCCCAATTATTATTTGAAAAGATTGTCTAAGATTTTGGCGATGGGTATGTCCAAGAAGGACAGATAGGAAGGCTTCTAAGCTAAGCCATTAGATATGTCAATTTCACTCCAGTTATTTATAGATATTCTCTCTCTCTGGCCCATTATTTTCTCTTGGTCTGTCACGCGATACTGTCTCAATATGTAGAAGGGGAACTTCTATAAATTACCTATAATATTTTTCTTTACCAGTACAGCACGAGACCGAAACACTGAGCTGAAAAGGTTCTTGCTAAATTTTTCCCGTAATCATAAACATGTTTTCTGCGACGGGCCGGGAACTGCATTTTCATCTCAGACTCGGCTGTACATTCATACGACCAGACATGCATACGCCACTGATCAACTCTACTGGGCACCATGGATACAAAGTTTGAGCTCGTGCTCATATGAACGGCGATGGTCTGGGTACTGAAGGTCAATGTAACCTGACCAGCGAATAGAAGTTCCTAGATCTGTTGATCAGGATAACCATGGAAACGTTCTCGTTTCGCTTTTGGCCTAAACAACGCCTTCCTTAATCCTGTCTAGAAACTTCTTGTCTTCTTAGTTGCAAGTATATTTATTTGTGTGCAATATCCGTTAAGCTATTCATCTATAAAAATGTCAAATATCAAAAATGCTGTGTAGCTGTGGCTCCTATGACTGATTCTGTTCACCTTTAGCTCATTCATGATCTTACTGTGATGAGTGGTTAGGGACTGGTCAGCCAATTTTCTATATTGTCCCCTTTTATACTCTGCGGGCAACGATTGATCGCCCCTTCGTTCCCTCCACCCCCTCCAGGCGAAATATAATGACTGGTCCCTTGGAAAAAAAATTTTAATCTTAGCGGAAGACAAAGAAAACCTTT
This sequence comes from Stylophora pistillata, assembly GCF_964205215.1. Taxonomy (NCBI): domain Eukaryota; kingdom Metazoa; phylum Cnidaria; class Anthozoa; order Scleractinia; family Pocilloporidae; genus Stylophora; species Stylophora pistillata. Next base: position 25,422,916 of record NC_142527.1, on the reverse strand, counting down.
GAATTCGCCCATCTAACCTTTTTATTTTGCGCTTCGATACTCAACTACCGATCTACAAAGGACCAAAGCTGAGGTGGGCCAGGGTCCATCCGTACGACAGGCAAATGTGTATGATTCAATATCGTCTTCGCCGGCTCAATTCTCTTGTTTCGCTTTCGAACCGATAAGAAGGAATTTCGACTTAAACAAGTATCATCACCATCATAACAATCGCTCTACGATAATCCTATAAAGCATCAAGCTTGAAGAGTCGTGTGTCTAATCGTCTAAGACTACGTTTAACGTTAGAGTCTCACAGATTACTCGATAAAACTAACTTCGTGCATCTCTTTTAAAATGATATTTTCCCAGGATTGGTTTTTCCTCCTTATCCAAGCTGAAATGATTTCACTATTTTGGAATTTTCACAGAGTTGTTTCAGTAAGCTTAACAGACGCATGTTAAGCGCTTCTCGTTAGCGATATGCTAAGGACCCAATTATAAGCCTTCCGTAGAGATTGATGACCCAAGGTGGAATTATTTAAGTTACACCTCATGCGCCTTTGTCTGAACCGTCTTGCGACATTTCAAATCTCCTTGTTAGTGGGTGTTTGACGTCTTATTAGAGAAACAAATTATCTATGCCAGATTTTAAAAGCCATTTAAATTTCAGAGCAAATATTCTACGTTGACTTCAATGGAAAAACCAACAGTGAACACAAGACAGGTTTATTATGTAAATCATGACGCAGTTTGTCTGCCGTTTACAGGTATTGTCCAGATGTACTCTTAAAACACTCACACATGTTTTTTTTTTTTCATTCTTTTTCTATTTATTCTATAAAAGGAAGAAATATGACAAATTTAATGGCATAAATTTCTGATGAATCATAACCGATACGATCAGAAACGGAAATCCTTTATTTGTGAAACGTTATCCGAACTTGACCTTCACGTGATCGTTCGGAAATTTGTTATGCGTAGTTTATTATGCCAAATTTTAAAATCACTGAAAAAAAAAAAAAAAAAAAAAAAAAAACACCCGATCAACTTCAAGTTCTGATCGTTGTTAAGACTGTCTCTCATCGAGCGTAAAGCAAAAAATGAACATCATTGCTATAGGAGAGCATTCAACGTGCGAAATTTTAACGGATGTTTCAATTGTCTTTTGAAACCGCAAATTGTCAGTTTAACAAGGTGCTCCGGTGAATAATATCAAAGAAGCTTATTACATCTCATTTTCCTGTTTTGATCTTTCTTGTGACTGTGTGTGCTCAGTCACGCGATCTCACAAAAAACCAAATCTGTCTTATGTGTCAAAATCTTGTATGAAATAAGTGAAGCATTCTTAAGATTCGACCTCATCGAGTGTAGAAGGTTTTTTTGAAAAACCTGAGCGGTCATGAAATGAAACAATTGAAACAAACTGAAAATATTGCTAAGTAAGCGTTTCGTTTGGCGGTCGTCATCTCTTCTTCAAAGCATATGAACTAAATACGTAAATAAACAACCTAACGAATCATTTCACTAAATCCAAGAAGAATAAGAATAAAACCATCCGCGAAGTAGAAACGTGGATCTCGCCTGGACGGAAATTCACTTTAAAGATAAAGATAATTTTCATATCAGCCTGATGGCCGTGTTTATCTACAGTTGTCGGTGTAATTTGGTATTGGGCTGTAAAGATATCATAAATCGAGAATATTAGCAAAAATTATGAACCAGCCACAACATTGAGTGAAGTATTAAAATATTCGCTTTAAACATTGAATCATCATGTTGCCAAAATTACAGTGGGCATCCTCGTCTCGGAGAGGCGATGGTCAGCGCATCAGTGTTGGTGGGCTCTTGAGTGGCTCAAAAGCCCGATTCTTGAGTGGCAATAAGCGGTAAAATTCATGCTGGCAACCGTCATAATGACCAAACTACCCCCAAACACACAGGAAAAAAAAACAACAAAAAAAATTGTGTACATGAATACCTGATGAATAAACCATGAATAAACAGCCTCCTCTTGCAAGCTGAGGATTTATTATTGAGCGTTTGAAGCTACGGAGGTCTTCCCGACTATTGATCTGACCACGAGGTAGGGATAAAATGTCCTCGACTTACGTCAAACAGTGAGTTGGGACTGCGACGGTCACGTGGTTATATTTATTAAGTGTTTTCAGGATTCAGCCATTGAGGTCAATTGAGTGGTTTTCTTTTGTTCTTTGGACACAAGAATTCATTGCTTGACAATTCAGCCAAATTTTTTGAGGCATTTTTTCTTCTGTTGGAAAAGTGGCACTAAAATCCTTTACACAAAAATTCTAGTGTTGGAACACGGTTGAATGAGATGGCCAAAAATGAAAGCAGTGTTTCCTTATTGAAGAACTGATATCTAAACAGGCCGGTTTTGTGGCTCGTAAATGCCTTAAGGCAGTTCCGAAAAAGAATAACTCAAATTAATGGGATGTCAACTAGTCATAACGCTACTATTTACATCTTACCGACCTAAACCTTGACCGCAAACCCACAGATAATTCAACGGTGGCCACTGTTCAAAACGATGGCTTAATTCAGTGATGGGAAAATATTCTACAAAGCACTCTAGCATCAAGACTTAGCAGATGAACTTCACCTAAACAGGTGAAGTTCATCTGAAGTTCATCAGAAGAAACAGGTTTGTACTCTAGTCAGATAAAAAAAAAAAACATGACATCATTAAACTAGACAACAAACAAAAGTATAGTCTAAGCCACCTTAGCTTTTTCAGTTCTTTTCTTTTCGTAAATTTTTTTGACAAAACTAATATCTATTTTTACAGTCTCGATTAAAAAAAAGGAGAGGTCACCCCTCCCCATTTGAGAGGAATGGCGCCCTGATTATGAGGTTGACCTCAAGACTGTCGTCTTTAAGCGAAGCTCTGGCAACTAACTTAGCACCGGCGGTCCGATTTTGTCATCACTCATCTGATTACACTCCGAATTAGATCCCACTTAGACCTATTAACACTCTGGAAGTCTTTTTTGACGGAGATAGAATTTCGCCTTTTGTTTTGGGAAGCCGATGAGGGAAACAAATGTTGTAAAGATCGACAAATTAACAAAATAGGATAAGATTTTGAGCACAGTCAATGGAATTTCAGCCTGCTCTTGTCCAGTTATAAAGATAATCAAGGAATAACGTGGGGACAAAGAGGGTAAATGATCAAGTTTACTAAGATATGTTGATTTCACTAAATCTGATAATCACTAAATCTGAATCACTGAATCACTAAATCTGATAATCTGCCTCGACGAAATGCGCCTTATTAAGCAGGTATTTTACATATAACAACCAACTTACAATTTAGAGGAATACATACGTATGTGTTATTAATTTTACATTTGCCGTACATGCAATTAATCCTTCCAACAAAAGATTTCTCGAAAGAACAATTGAAATTTTAGCGTAATATTTCAAAGTTAATCAGCCAATTACAAACCTGCCAACTTGCTCGTGCAATTGCAAGTTTCTTGCGAACTAATGGAGGGTCAGCGAAATAAAGAGTTAAATAGAGTTTGATAACGTTGCATCATCTAAAGTGTTCCACTCTGGATTTTTGGATTTGCGGAGAAGGTGTCTGTCAAGCATGAAAAAGATTAGCTTCCTTCAAATCGTAGCAACTGACTGCTGGTAAAAGAAGCACTGGAACTTCTGGCTAAATTTTACCAGGCAAGAAAAACAACTTAAGACAACTATGAGTGATGAATCTAGCTTAACGGAAAAAATGAAGTTAAAAGATGATATTTACATTCCTGTAACGTAAACCAGCTAAATACAGGCTTGACAGATTGTTTCAAGCTCGGCAACCAAGAGAGGGTCAATGCATTATAGAGTAGAGTGGTTTTCGGTTATGTTTCATGTTTCAAGCGTTCTGACTCTAACTTTCCGTGATAACATGGAGGTGACCAGATTGGACAAAATGTTAACTATGCATGAATTTAGCTACCACTCAGGAGTTCACTTGGCCACTTTGATTATGTAAATGACTGCACTTGCCCATATTTCTAAATATGTTGCTTCGGATACAATATGTACAGTTGTATGCAGACCTGCATTTACTCTAATGGCGATGGAGTAGGGAGGAAGACAGCTTAATGCGTTTGGCCGCGTGAAAAGTCTCCGGTTTTTAGATAACCAAATGCATAGAGAGGAACCTTGATCAAATCCTTCCCGAATCTTGTTCAAGGGAAACATTATTTCCCCACTAAGACCCCCTTCAGGCGGTTAATTGTCATCACCTGTAATGTCCCCTTATTAGCCAACTAAACTTCGTAGAGTACAAATAACGCCATAGACGAGTACAAATATCACGCGGGTATTTGTACTCTAGAGTACCGGTTATACAGGTTTTCTCGCATCACGCAAGCGAAGAATTCAATTGCAGTTACGAAAAAAAAAATGGCGGTCAATTTGAATCATATTTCCGACGACGAAGAGTCGGAATGGCTGGAAAATATACATCCAAGTTTATTAGATGAATCGAACGAAGAAAAACAGCTAGAAGACCTGGAAATTTCTTCATTTATTGAAGAAAATAGAAACAGAAACACGACAACGCGCCAATTCCGTTCCGCTTCGCATACTTCTGTCGCGCACTCCCCGTAAATGAATATCCGCGAAATTCGCCCGCTCTGAAATAACGGTTTGGCGTGTTGGATAATAAATAACTTATTAGGCGTTTTGCTGTGTAGTATCGCTGATTATTTTTACTCGTTATTTGTATTTTGACTCGCACTACGGGCTCGTCAAAATACGGCGCAACTCGTAAAAATACTCAGCGATACTACACAACAAAAAGTCTAATAAGATATATTTATTTACCCTTGACCCTACTTGAAATAGAACGGCGCTCGTGACTCGCGATAGAAATTATTGCAAGAGAGAAAAAAAAAGCCCTACACACCATAACATTAGGTAATGGTAAAGGTTTTTTTCCTGTATGAAAATAGCATTCCTCGCACACAAACGATCGTGGGGGTGAAAATAATTCCGATTATATTATAGTGCACCTACTACATTTTTTTTTCTTTTTCAGTACTTTATCCTATCCTACCTCTTTATCCTGCCTTGAAAATTGTGGCTTGGTATAAACCCTCACGCACACTCTGCAACGAGCAAATGATTTAGTGACTAGTTTTGAAAAGTAATTTATAAGGGGATTTCCCTTTGCCGAGAACTAGCATGTGGAGGAGAAGGATACTTCCTGCTTCTTGATGATTTCTCTTCAAGAACCTCTAGATCTATTTCTTAGACCTTTTATGTTATTAGGGAAAATAAATGTTTACTTTCTCATCTGGTTCAAATCTCCTAATGCCGATTTAGCAATGTTTTCGACAGGAGGTGGATCCATGCATGTCTCTATGGAGATTTATCACTTGCTCAGACGCGCGGAAAGCTGGCGAAGTGCGATGAAAAGGAAGACGACATTTCAATTTAGTACCTGACATGTACATCTAAAAGATTTTGGCGTAGTTCATTGACACTACGTACTATTCGGTCTCTCTTTATGAAAAAATGAAATTTATCCTAGAAAATTCCCTTTTGTTAAGAGTTGAGGGCGCACACGACAAGAGAGAGCGATGAAAACTTTCTTCTAAACGTACTCTACTTGTCTTCCTGGTGAGGGTTCTTTTTCCTGTAGGAAAATAGCATTCCTCGCACACAAACGGTGCATGGCGATTCAGCGGTTGAAATTATACAGATATTAACAAAAGTAATAAATTCTATTATCATCACCAAAACTCCAAGCTGGGTATTAGTTGACTTACTACCATAATACTATTTAAGATCGATGAATGCGTTTAACTGGGTCTCTGGCTTAGTTCTATAGTTCAACTGGTTAATAGATGTTACCGCATCATGCTTAGGCACAAATCATGTCAAATAAAAGTGGCTGTGGCCACTGAACTCGGATAATGTTTAATGAAAAGGCTGGGAATAGACTTTTTGCTTTAATTCATAGGTCAGAAGGTCCACTTCCAGGAAAAGTTTCACGGTGTTTTTTTTTTTATTATATACTTTTCTTTTTGCATGCACCCGCACACCTTTAAAAAGTGTTTATTAAATTTGTATTTTGGCATCGTATTCAATGATAAGAAGTGTTCATATGACAAAGATTATTAAGAGGTTCCTCCTGGTACTGTCTGAATTAAAAATGGGAAGATAATTTTGTGTAGATAAACATGGTCCACAGCCTGAGATGTCCATTGTCTGTATATAGTTGAGTATGTGCGGATGTGGCACAGCGGACTGTCTAGGCCCGAGAGCGAGATGATGTGAGTTCAAATCATACAATACACAACATCTACATTTTTTGTTATCTTTTTTTTTTTCTTATTAACGGATATGTTTATGTATTAAAAATTCTTATAACATAACCAAAGTAAAGCGCGCGCTCTGATTGGTCAATTTAGCGTCCCCCATTTGCCCATGGGTGTACGCTGCTGACGTGAGCAAATGCAAAGACTATTTTTCCGCGCGCGCTTGTTTTTTCTGGTCGCGTAAGATTTGTTAAATAAAAGGGAACTCTTTAGCTACAATGTATCAATGTAATGTCATAAAACAAATGGTAAACACCACAGCGTACACTATTGAGTTATGGATGCACTTGGGAGGTTTGCTAAGCACTCAAGAAGCTAGAGTCGCTCTCGGCTTTCGCCTCGAGCGACTCTTACGCTTCTTTCGTGCTTAGCAACCTCCCGCGTGCATCCATAACTCAATAGTGTACGCTGTGGTGTTAACCATTTGTTAAATAGGGAAAGACAGCGTTTGCCCTTACAGGTGGCGACTTCCATGGCCATTGAATAGTATTGGATTGGTTTATCAGTGAATTGAAAACTTCAAGCTAAAAATTATACGCTGTTGATCGTGTGAAAACGATCCACGAATAAGAAACATTGTCTCTGAAATATATCACTACGTGGATAAATCTTTTTCGACTGGGTCACATGCCACTGCCACTTTATATACTGGTCAGTCACCTGCCACTTTATATTATATACTGGTCAGCGAATTATGAAGAAAGTTACGACTTGTTCTGGTTTATGCAAACAGACAAGCTTTCACCCCAAGAGAGGTACCCATCCCTCCACAGCCCCCTTCCCCGCACTGTAGGTCAATTTGAGCGGGTAAACGAGGTTGGATAAGAATTCTCGCCAAGTAAAGAGACCTTTAGCTAGGAACTACTCATTACTACTCACTATTTATCGCCGGGGGAAGGGGATTTGAATGATTGTTGGGTGGATCACATGGTTCTCAGAAGGAACGTATAGTGGATCAGTCGTTGCCAACATAGTATAAAGGGGGGACTATAGACAATTTACTGCCAATTCAACTGCTGATGAGAAGGTTTCGTAAACTTTGCCCCGTTTACTAGGGATAAAATCCTAACGAACTAGACTCAATCAAACTATTTTATTCTACCCCCGTATTCGCTTATTTACAATGGCTGTGTAAAAAGCTACTCTGCAACATTTGTAAGAAATCCCTCTCTTATACGATATTCTTTACACTGTGATTTGTTGTTGTTAAGTACTGATTTAAAAGGTCATTCAAGCTTGCGTCGATCATGTAAACCGATCAATGTCCTAAAATCACTACAGGCGGTGCTTCTAGTTGACATAATGTTTACACTCTTCATCTGAAATGTGTCACGCACGAAAGACAAATTCTCCGACAGAGGTATCGTAACTACATTAGAAAGCCTTAGGAAGAGGACAGTTAAATTTTATCTTAACATTACTAAGATCCTCTGACACTCCCCCAAAGCCAATAAAAAATGACCGGTCCCTTAATGATTTCTCTATTAAGGATTTGCTCAAATTCTTTCGCTTGCCTATATTGCACCACAGAAATTACTCATAAGTCTCTGGCTGCTAAAAGAAAATGCTAATAGCTGAAGATCTTTACGGAAGCGTAATTGGTTACATGCAATCAATAGAACAAAGAATCTTGGAATAAGAGTGACCAAAGTAGTTAATATGTCCTGATTTCTCTGTCACTAAACGAGGCTACCGAGCAAAAATTATCGGGCTGTTACATAATTTAAAGGAGCTGATTGCTGTTTTCAAACGGAGTGACCTCCTCATCTGTGACTTTGGACATCGTGATAGTGGTCTTCCTGGTAACAACATTGGGGGGACTGTATGCTCGCTTTTTAGACGATTCAGTACACTGCTTCATCACAGACCCGTCAAATTTAGAATCTAAAACAACAGAAATATGAAAAGATGCATCAGTTTACGAATCGGTTTGAAATTACGTTTTAAAAATTTGAGGCTTTCAAAGCAAGGATTTTTATAGCTTCTGCAAGGCAAATTGTGCGCTATTTGGGATTGAAACTTAAGAAGGAACAATTAGACAAGTTTGGGGTAGGAGTCCTTATACTCCAAGATTTTACTTTTCACTCAAGTTTCCCCTACAAAATTTCTCTTTGCTTTGAAAAATATGTTGGGAGGTTTCTGCCGGATTTTGCTTTTTTATACATTCATCAAAATCGCGAACCGTACCATTGTGTTAGAGTGTGTAAGAGTAATAAGGTGTGTGACTGGTATTCAACACTTTTCAATTTGTTCTAAGAAAGAAAAGCAAACAAAAAATATTGTCAAGAAGTCATATTTTTTACCTAAACAACTCTGGCGTGATAAAGGAGACGCGGTCTCTTGCATTCCTATTTTTTTGGGATTGTTATCACCAGCCTCCTCCTGAATGGGAAGTGGAAGTGGGCTCTCTTCGTACGGAACTTCGGGTGGCAGAGAGAATCTATCTCCTGTTTGTATTTTATTATTACCGTGTTGGTGATTTTGCGCCTGGCCAGCTCTGTTTTCCACCGTAACCACACCAATCCTTATCGACGGGGCCTTTCGGCGTTTACGCATAACTTTGTGGCACGCGATGACGAAGATCGTGATGACAACAAAGAGACCGCCCACAAAAGAACCAGCTATGATGCCTATATTTGGCGGGGCGTCTCCAATCAGGCTGGAGACTGGCTCACTTGAAGAAGAGATTACTTCGGTGCTGATTGTTGAAGGGGATGGTCGCCAGGAGGTCGTGGACTGGTCTGGTAGAGGGGTTGACTGCATCGTGCTCATACTTGAAGTCATCAGTGCGCTGCACTTGTCAGATCGCAGGTAGCTACACTGCATGCCTGTTAGTACACCTGAAACTTGACACTCCGGTATAATTATATCGTTACCATCATTACAGCACGGAGAGCAGGGCTTGCACAGTCCAAGCATGCCTTCGGCATACGCACCAGGTTTGCACCTTCCACACTTAGCCTTGGAAGTCACCGTACAGGTTTTCGTCGTTTCACGGTACTCACCGCAATTTTCACAGTCTTCACAAGCTGCTGCATTGAAGGAAGCAGAAAACGTCTCTCCTAGCACACATGGTTTGCACTGCACTGGTGTTGAAGGGGTTATCACGTCCCCGCAATTGACTGAAAGTCCCTCTCCAGGTGGGCATTTAAGACAGTCTTGGCACTGAATCGAACCAGTTACTGGATCACGGATTGTGATCTGATCAAGTTTGCACGATGAATTGCCCTGAACTCTCACGTCTGTGTGTTAAAAAAAAAAACATTTCAGTACTGTATTTGCGCAGGATATACTCCTCAGAATATATAGACCAGTGGGTTCTATTAGAGCTCTAGTCTAAGATTCGACCGTTTTCATGCTAATTATCTTTGACTGGCGTCGATGCATCCCTTTCTATTTGTAGATAAAACTGTTGTCGCAGAGTCATAATAAACTAGTTTCTAGGTTGATCAGCATTCCTCTGCAAGTAGATCGTAAGACCCTTGGAAGCGTTTGCATTTAACCCCCCCCCCCCCCTCCCCCGCCATGATGCATTTGACCTTAGAAAAATAAACGCTCTCTCCCCTCGATCTTCACCTCATAGCCTATGAGTGATTTTCGCAGTGTTGATTTATTCATGTACTCCTGAGATTACTGTGTGCTCGTATGTTCATCCCCCGAAGACTTCCCCATATATGACCCGACGGCTGCCTATTCCTGAGCATGACGTCTTGCATTGTAGTGCATTGAAATGGGAAAAACTTTGATAAAACAAAAAGGTTCACCTCAGGGGTCTGATAGACATGCAGTAATTACACCTACCGAAAACAAACAATGTAAGGGAAAACAGCAACAGAAATCCTGTTTTCACCATCACGTGACCGTTTTAAGTTATAAAAGCCTCGCTATTAGAGAAAAATCTGAAAAATTAAAGTATATCATATTAGTGGCTGATGGAGTTGTGAAGAAAAGATACGCGATAAAATTGTCCACGTCAATTTTTATTGTAAATGTAAAATCACGCGCGCCGCGTGTGAATTAAAAAAAAAAAGTAAAAAAAGAATATAAAGAAGAACAGGTAGAGGGAAGTTGTAATCTAGGTTCAAAAGCAAAAGAGATTTTCTACAATTGTGTCGACGCTTTTGGAATTATCAGTGATTTAGACGAGTTTTTCTAAAAATAAACTTAGTCTTAGACTACGGATAACTAGGGATATTTCCCCACAAACGTTTAGATCTATCTCTTCAAATACAAAACACAATTTCGATACAGGAACCTCCCTCTACATAATAAACAAGACCCTCAGCTGTCTGAATGACGATTCAGTGGTGGAAATTATTGAGATATTAACAAAAAGTTTTAAATTCTCATTTATTATTACTAAAGCTACAACTTGGGTGCTAGCCGTCTTATTATTACTATGGCTATTCAGATCTAGAATGTTGGCGGTTCGATTGGGCCTCTGGGTGTCTTCTTCCACTACAAGCTATTTGCTTGATGTTAGCGCTCGCTGCATATCTATTATAGCAAATGATCGCTATAATTCTAGACTACTTGCAGTCTCTACTTTTCGGCGAAATCTGTCGCGCAAGTCACAAAAAAAAAAAAAAAAAAATTAAAAAAAAATTGACGTTAGCGCGCCGCGGGAAGCTCTAATTTTGACTTACGTGCTGCAGGAGCTCCAGGAGTCAGGAGTCATGAAATTATCTAAAGTGGGCACTACTGAAGTGAAACATAAATTCGATGAGGCGAAATAACTTATACAGTAAGGAAACAAAAAGTTGCTTCCGGTTGGCAGGGGTTCGAGTTAGCTGATAGCAAATGACTAGCCTTAGAACGTACCCGCGAATTTAAAAAGATTAAGAGACTTGAATATTTATGAGTTGTAGGAAGTTGCGCGAGAAGCTCAACAAGGTCATTACCGCAACTGCTCTATCTTTAGGCCTTCCTAAGTCACTGTCAACCCGCTTTTATAATTTTATTTTAATGGAACTATTTGCTTCCTTGTCACGTAATCTTGGGTACTAACCAAAATAAACATGATGCCAACACATTTTAGCACGTACATGTTTTCGATATACATAAGCAGCAAGAGTCAAGATTAACTTCGAAAAATCCTAGCGAGAGTTACATAAAAAAAATCTCAACAAATGAGGGATAAAAGCACTTAAGCGGAAATGGAATGAAGAATATATGATACAAATACAGTGAGACTACTGAAACCTGTCGCTAACGATTTCATTAACAGTTTTGCATACATGCAGGAGCCCCCCTGATACTTCATGTTATTACGTAAAAGCGTTCTTTCCTCGTGATCTTAGAGTACGTGATACAATACTGATTTGCATGCTTTGGCATTTCATCACGTTCGACGTTGTCCACAAATTATTTCTTCAGTGATGCCTATCTCAGATGAAATAAAAAACATCGCTGCAGAGAGACTAATAGATTTAGAGAAGACGTTAAGAGTGCGTAAGAAAACCTAGAGAAACCAATGATCACTTCTTTTTTGCGTTTAATAAACGTAATAAGTCGTTCTTCAAGGCTAGAAAAACCAGACATTAACTTATTCTGTTACGCCCACCAGACATGCTAGACACCGGGTCAAATATTTCAATGGTGGACTGACCCATAAAACCGGAAAATGCAAATGCAGTAGTATACAAATGGTAAGCGAGCTGTAAACTTATCAGCCTCAAAATGAAAAATAATTTAGTTATCCGTAGCTATGACATTACAGCTTATTCTTTCAAATGGTATTGAAAACGCAATGATCGTATTTTAGAACAAGGAAAGCACCTGTCCATGGCCTTACAACTTCGGAAATGGATACAAAATGATGTTTGCTAAATAGAATACCCAAACCTTTATACATTTTCGTGCTGAATATTATTTGAAAAGAAGAAGACAGATAGGGAGGCTCGCACCAAAGAAGTTGCCGTCCTACTCAGCAATGAGTGACAGCCGATGCTTTGATGCCATTTATGGATAGTCTCCCTCTCTGGCCTGGCCCATTTTATTATTTTCTCTTGGTATTTCGCGCGATGCTGTCTCGTACGAAAACATCTATGAATTATTACCTACAATATTTTTCTTCACCAGTACAGCACGAGAGAGAGGCAATGAGCTAAAAAGGCCCTTGGTAAACTTTTAATCGTAAACACGTTTTCTGCGACGGGAACTGCATTTTCATATCAGACGCGGCTGTATATATTCATACGACCGCATGTTTTAGCCAGACATGCATACGGTACATCAACACTACTGCAAGCCATGGATACGAAGTTTGAGCTCGTGCTCATATGAACGGTGATGGTCTGGGTAAGAGGTCAGTGTAACACGTTTCACTCTTGACCAGCGGATAGACGTTCCTAGATCTGTTGATCAGGATAACCATGGAAACGCTATTGTTTCACTATGGGCCTAAACAACGCCTCCCTTAGTCCTGTCCGAAAAGATCCTGTCTTGTCAATCGCAAACATATTTATTTGAGTGTAATCTCCGTTGAGCTTTTCATCGATAAAAATGATTAAAATGGTTCCAGTTTTTATTAGTTTTGTGTAGCTGTAGCTCGTTTAACGGATTCCGTTCTCTCTTGTCGCTCGCTCATGCATGATCAAATTGAGGTGGGTGGTAACGATATTTGGACACGTACATTTGACCCTCCCCTTCCCCTCTTATTTTTGCCTTGCACCTCAACAAGCAATTTCGAGAAGTCTTGCATAAGACGTTATCCAAGCGCGAGACAAAGGAAACGTCCGAATTTCCCAGTTGGTAATCGAATATCTAACCTTTCGGTTTCGCACCTTGATACTCAACCACTCCAAAGGACGCAATGGTGAGCTACTTAGACCATTATCAGGTCCGTATACACAACAGAAAAATATGTATGACTCAATCAAAGCGCCCTCACCTGCTCGCTTCTATTCTTTCCCGTTCGAACAAAAACAAAGAATTTCGACCTAAGAATAAAAGTATGATCATCAATCATCATAAACCTGAACATATCCGCCTCCCGGTTAGCTCACTTGGTTAGAGCACCGGACTGTTATGCGGGAGGTGGAGGGTTGGAGCCCCGGCCGAACCAACTCTCAAGGTCTTTAAATAACTGAGGAGAATGTGCTACCTTTCTACATAGTTAATCGAGGGGACTGGTTAGGAAGGCCGGCGAACTTCAAAGGACCGGCTTATTGTTTACGATTTTAGGTTGAATTGCACCGTTACGTCATGATACGTCACGAGTACCGTGCATCTCTATCGTTGTCACAGTAAACAAACATGGCGTCTGGCATCGAAGACTTTATATTCGAAGAAGATTTCGATGCTATTATGGCAGTTTTAGAAGAAGATGAGAATTTGGAAGAACAGTTTCATGAAGCTGTACAGGAGGTGCGTGTTAAAAGCTAAAAGTTAGTCCTATTTAGTCATTTTATTCGCGGTTTGTTGCTAGAAAAGGCTCAGTGTAGTTGGCTTGAGATCGATCAGTGTTCGGTATTGTGTATCTGTTTCCAGAGCTCCAGAAGAAAAATTAGATTTCTTTCGGATTCTTTTAGAATCGCTAAAGCTTTAAGAAGAGTTATAGTAGCAATATTGGTATAAACTGATTTCAAACTGTTGGCGATTTTATCAAGTAAGATCAACTAAATGTTTCTTACATTCTAGGTCCAAAGGCAAGACGTAGCTTGTAGTATATGTCAAAAAGTTTGTAAAAGTAAACGAGGTCTAAGCAGACACACGACTATTAAACACAAAGATAACAACCAAGATCCCGAACAAGATGTACAAGAGGAAGAATCAAGGCAAAGAATAGCATTTACAAGCGACGTTTTGAACGATCTGGTGAACAACGTGAAAACGACAATAAGCAAAAGAAAAGTGTTTACAAAAGCAATGCGAGATGAAATATCATCATTCCAGTTTAACATTTACGAAGGATTGAAAGAGTTTGAAGAGATACGGACTATTTTTGATGGCTTTACGAAGAATGGAAACGCTGACAAGTTTTACTCCAAGTATTACGCGACCATATCATTACATGCTACAAAATACTTCCCGAGTCTGTCCAGTAATTCAGCAACATTGTTATCAACTAAACTTGCTGATCGACTCCTGGCCTACTGTAAAGAATCTCTTTCTCCTGTAAATGATAACGAAGTTGAAAAAGCTTTAAAGGAAAAAGAGATTGCTGGTCTACAATATCTAGGAGGCTATGTCTTGCAAAATCTGCACAATAAACACAGAGCATCTAAGAATTGGAAATCAACAGAAAGTCAACAGGCTACATCTTTATTAAATGCATGCAAAGAAGAATCAAAGACTATCACTGAATCACAGAAACTTATCTCTTCCTTAAGCCGTGGAGGGCTGTGGAATCCAACGAAAAAAGCCCAGAAAATATTTTAGAGGGCAGAGCATCATTTTTGAAACAATTGTAAAACTGACCAAAGATCTATCAACATTGAAGCTGTAATTGAGAAATGTTGCAAAGATACAGATGTAGTTGCTTTCTTCAATGAAATTGTATCTGAATCCTCACTAGAGATTGATAGCAGAATTAGTAAAGATATGCTGCACAGTATTATCACCTTATATTTACGTGTACGCTCATTTTCATTTGCAAGAGATGTAATTCAGAAGCACAAGATCAAACAGAAGCAAGTGAAAGCTAAGTCCCTGAGAAAGGAAATTAAAAGGGCAAGTGGAGGAAAGGATGATAGAGAACCCTAGAATCAAAGACAGCATAAAATGCATCAAATGGCAATTTTATTTATAGGGTCAATGTTATAAATGTCAATGTTCTGGTTTACTTTAGCATCTATAGAACACTACAATTCTAACTTAGAAGTCAGCCCTATCTAGATGACAACAAGTTATGTACAATATTATATATATATATATATATATATATATATAAAGTGGTTTGCAAACATCTGTGAATCAATATTCAAGTCATTTACAAGACAATGTTGCAGTTGATTAAATACAAAAGAAAAACAATGGAATTGACATTACATTGCAAAGAATATTTTACAAGTATTTCAATACATTTTTGGACGTACCACTGCAAAGTTATATAGCAGTATTTGCTAGTAATAAATTAAAAATGTTGATGTCAATTCTTAGACTTCTTTCTAGGAACAGGATCATCTGTTACATTTACCCAGGCTTTGCCCCTGTCCTTCCAAACAAAGTTCTATGCCCTCAACAAGGAGCTGGCATTTACACGAACGCCAGTATTCCTTGAAGGAAAAGTTTTCAGGTTTATTATCACTACAGTTCAAAGGATCCACTGACATTGGGATAACATGGTGAATAATATTTGAGTTCAGTTCTGGTTGTTCAATCCTAGGACAAATAATGAAGGACTCTGTTAGTTTTCTGACCACTTCATTCAAGGTAACATTTCTCATTGATCTATAATACTTCGTATAAAGTATGTGGTCATCTGGTAGTGACCAACCATAAACTAAAATGGTGAACCCAAGACTGTCATCGACCACCAACTTCAGTTGTGGTAAGCAAACAGAGGACTCATTTGACTTTCTGAACACCATTCTGTCTTCTTTGGCCTGAGTACACCACTCTTGTATAATCTTCAATGACTGGGCTCTTTTACAGAATTCATGGAAGCTTTTATAGCAATGTCTCTTTTCGGTCAAAATATCAGAAACTTCGAAGTCTTCCTTTACAATTGATCTCAAAGGCCTGGGAGTTGGTGGTTGTTTTTGAAAGCTCTTCTGTGGCATGCTGAGCAATGGAGGTGCTCCAAACTTCGGCCTTTTCTTTGTCATTTTCTCTGATACGGCTGAGAGATAAAGTTTAAGATATATGTTAACGTTTTAATCAAGAATTCAACTGAATTACATAGTAGATTTCGCATGTTTTGGCGGGCCGTTTACTAATAAGCACACCGCTAAATCGCTGGAATTATACACACACACTTACTTATTTCGATGTCATTTTCATGAAAATGCTTTTCACAAGTAAATACTTTGTCATTTTCGATCTGTCGTTGGAAGTTACTGTCCGTAACTCTGTATTTCTTGAGCTCATGGAGCCAATCTTCGCGCCATAATTTTGCGATATGCTTCGTTCCGAGGTGCTGGAAGCTTCCATATTCCAATTCCCTTGGTTTTACGGCAAGTTCCACAGCCAACTACGGAACAGTTATCTCCAGGCATGTTTTTGAGTTAAAATCTATGCATTTTCAGTCAAGCAAACAGTAATAAAAATAATTTAAAGTCAAAACATTTCTCTATCAACCATTTTCGAACAACGCTGCATCGTATTGTGATGCACGGTAGTCGTGACGTCACGCACCAAAAAGTTGAACAATAACCTACCCCTTTGAAGTTCGCCGGCCTTCCTAACCAGTCCCCTCGATTAACTATGCTTTCTATAAAATCAAGAAATAGATAGACATTCTAGTCTTTTCGGATAAGGACAAATAAACCGTAACATCTATTAATTAGTTAATTTGGTTAGGCAGGAGACGTCAAAGAACCTACTCACGAGAATACTGTGATGTGGTCTGGCATGTTTACGGGGAATTGGGTTAGGGATTAGGTGTAAAATGGAGACGAAAGTTCTGGTCCATTCCCGTGGCATGTAATCGTTAATCAAATACGATACTTTCGTAAAGCATCATGTATCTAACAAGTAAAAACTAAGTTGGCATAAGTTATAAAACTTCCCGTGTCTGATTCAAGAGGCGGTGAGTCCTTTTAAGATTATCTCATTAGTTTCCTAGGTTCTGCTTTTCTTCTTCATTCAAACTGAAATGACTTCACTATTTTTTAAATTTTTAAAGAGCTATTTCAGCTAGCCTAATTTGCTAACATGCATGTTGTGATATGTAAATGAAGGCTCCAGAACAAAAACAAAATACCTGAAAAGAAAAGCTGTTATGCTTCGTTGATTCTCGTTTTTGATATCTAAATTTTGTCATACGAAGCTTCAAGGACCCAATTTAACTCGCCCTGTCTGTGTTTATTGACGACCCAAGGTAGTATAAAATGAAAGAATCATGATCATTATATGAGCGAAGTAAAGCTATGCTACATAGGCCTCATGTCTGAAGCTTTTGACATTTGATCTTTCCTTGTTATCGGAAAGTTGACGTCAGATTAGGGAAACACGCTATCTTTGCAAGCTTTTTAGGTGCCATTAAACTTTCAGTGTTAATATTTACGGCAAAATCTGTAAATTAATCGGCAGTGAATACAATGCAGGTTTATCTATATAAATTATACAATTAGGGATGGAATAATGAACTATGACTCCGCCGGTGCCTGCTGAGCAAAGGTATTGTCGAAATGTACTCTTTCACACACTCGCACATTTTTTTGTAACTTTTTTTATCTTCATTCAGTAGAGAAAGAATTATGACATATTTCAAGGCAGTCTCTTTAAGTTTTTGACGAAACGAGTAACTGATACTTTCAGAAACGGGCGAAGTCCGTAATTTGTGAGACGTGGTCTGAACTTGACCGTCACGTGATCGTTCGGAGATTTGTTTTTAGAAGTTGATTGATACCAAATTTTCAAACCTGAAAAAGCTCAGAACATTTGCCCTTCTAATCATAGTAAAGACTGTTACGCATCGTGCGTAAAGCAGAAAAAAAACGTCATGCTCATCGTGGAACATTCAACGTAGGAACTTTTAGTGGATTTTTCATTTGTCTATTGAAACCGAAAATTGTCAGTTCAACCAAGTGTTTCGTAAATATCAAAGAAGCTAATTATAACTCATTTCCTGTGTTCAGCTCGGTTTTTTTCGTGTGGAGTGTGTTCAGTCACGTGATCGCTTAGAAGCCAAAACAATATCTCTTTTGGTGTGATAGCATCCGAAATAAAATAATTGAAGCCTTCTTGAGATTAGACCTCATCGAGTGTAGAACGGATTCTTGGAAAAACCTGAGTGGTCATGAAATATAACAAATTAAACAAATTGAATTATTTCTAAGTAAGTGGTTTTCAAGCGGTTGTGACCATGTGACCACCTTCAAAGCATAAGAGCTGAATGCATAATTGAACAAATAACAAATCATATGTCGCTAAATCTGAGAATGTGAAGAACTAAATTATTGACAAATGAAGTTTTAAAAGCTGTTCAGCCTGGCAGTTTTATATGTTCATTTACGTTTTAAACCTGATTTATAACGATCGGAAATCATGCATTTTCACGTTCAGTAAATGGATAAGCGACGTTGTCGTCTAGATGGTGGCGGTAAAACTCATACTGGCAACCTTAAACCGTCATCGTACCAAACTATTCCTAGACATACAGGAAAAATACACAACAAAAACAATGATCGGTGTACACGAATACCTTATCATAAACAGCCTCCAATTGCAAGCTCAGGATTTATTACCGAGTGTTTTAAGGTACGGTAGTCTTCCCGACTATTGATCTGCCACGCGGTAGGGATAAAATGATAGAATGCCCCGCTCGCTTACGTCAAACAATAAATATGGAATTCGACGGTCACGTGGTCATGCATCTTAGCGTTATTGGGATAGAGCAATTCATGTCAATATTATGAAGCGGTTTCCTTGTTAACTTAAGACGCAAGAATCCATTGTTTAACTAATTTCAAAATTTTTGTAGACATTTTCGTCTCTGTTCTTAATGTAGTACTTAAATGCTAGCACTGAAAATTCTTAAAAATTAGCCTTAGTGGTATGTTGTACCTTAATGAACGAATGCATGCTGATCCTGTCCTGTTTCAACTCTCGAGGAAGGCTTCTGGGACAGAAGTTATAAATCGCAGCATGACGTTAATATCCATCAATTATCTATAATTATAGGGGTGAGGAAAATTTTTTCGGACTTTGTTGTCTTTATCAGCTAGATTCTTCATGTATGTTAAATGGCAAACCGACATATGAGAATAAAAACTCAAACCAAATTCAATTTTTTGAAAGCAAGCACAAGTTGAACTCTTCAAGAGAATTAATTGAAGCTTTAACCCCTCAAGGACTGTAGAGGACTTTTAAATACCTCGGCAGTGTCATTTCCAGCGACGGCTCCCTTGACAAAGAGATTAACGTAAGGATCATGAGGGGACGCAAATCGTCTGCACTGGAAGTATCCCGGGAGTCCCATACATTTTCTTAGACTAAAAGTCTAAGAAAATGTATGGGACTTTTTGAGCGCTCCAGGTAGCTTTCCTGTAAGGCGTCATAATCTTGTTGCTGCTGACATCGATGTGACAGATAATTGCTTTTACAGTGTTTTCTTTGCCGGTTTATACTTGTCATCAAGTTTCAATGAGACGGCTCTCATTTTTCGCGAAAACAATGAATTTTTTGTAAATTATGAGATCGGATGCAATAGCACGTGTCCAACTAATTCGCTCTTCTTGCTTGGGAATACATTAATAAAATGTCGGCGGACCTTGAGGCCTCCACTAAGCTTGAAATACCAAATAAACGGGAGGTAAAATCGCGAAAAAATACTCCCGAGGAGAAACGAAAACAAAATAGAGAATGGAGAAAGCGAAAGCGACAGCAGAAGAAAGCGGGTAATCTGGCTCTGCTCGCTAATACTGAAGTTCTGCCTGGCATCAATGCTGGACCAAATGTGGCTGAGACGAACTTGATAGATAAAAAATCGCTTTCTCCAAATCTGGATACAGAACAGGTAGGCAACGAAAGCGGACTTATCATGCTGAAGGCTAATTCTAAAGAAGAAATGGAAAGTAATGTGAAGCGACCACGATTAACAACCATTTTGGATATAGATCATTCAAGATCAGCAACAATGCTTCGGAGGGCGCTTGGAGACGACGCAAGACGCAAGCGGACTCAATATTCGAGGCCGTTTTTGGCACAGACAACTTTTAAACGTACTGGTAGTCAGAAAAATATCCATTTGAAGAGTATTTCAGATAAAGAATTCAATGG
>NC_142527.1:25365200-25397700 GCF_964205215.1 Stylophora pistillata | reverse complement strand
GGATGCCTTTGACTCTTTCTCTCAAATGAAATGCAGAAGCTTGGTTATACCACTGCAGGATTTTGTCTGACAGAAGCTCGCTTACTGGAAACTGAAAGAGAAAAAAAACATACAAAGAATCATTGCCTTGCTCAGCTGAGATGGAAATTATGCTTTAAAATCTTTATAACCTTATGCTAACCTTTCGCCTTGAGAATTCTTCGAAGAACAGCATAACAAATACTTCGCAATCATACCCGTTTTCTTGTTGAGGTACCTAAGGGTTAAAGAATGCTATTATCTATCCCTTCACCTTTCTACATATTACCATTATTACTACAGTGGTCTCTAGACAGGACTTTCATATAAAGGATATCAATAAGGATGAATTTTAATGCAACAAAACGCAATATAAGGCCAAAGATAATACAGCTAAGGTCTCCCCCAGGGATGAAAGCAATTATTAATTTTTCTCACACCTCTGGAATTTCAGTCTGAAAATTTTTACTGGGTTGCTTTTAACTGATTTGGGTAGACAAGAATGTAGAATAACCAAGAAGTGTCTATTTTATGAACCAGATCTATGGTTGGATTTCATTCTGCTAATAAAATCAATTCTTCACAGTAACTGACAAAAAGACAAGCTCTATAACAAAACATTCACCACCATCGTAATACGTACTATCCAATTTTTCAATACTTGAGTCAGCCTCAGTACATGATAGTGTTTCCTACCTATATTTATATACTTAAGCATTAACTTTTCCCTAAAAAATGCAACTTGACATTACAATCCTTAAGAAGAAGACTAGAGATTTTAATACCTTGGGATAGAGGACAGGCATAGTCTTGGAAGTAAAGTGTGGAGTGGGACTTGAACATTCACTCATCTTAGCCCTCCATTCATATTCTATAAAACTAAAATCAAACAAATGATACAAGTGCTGTACTGCAAGAGGTGTCTGGTGCGAAAAAAAAATGAAGATAGTATAGTGCATATACCTTCTGATAATGTTTGCTTCTTGTTCTCGTGAGGAGGGAGAGCAAGTAAAGTTCTTTCTATCTGGGCCATAAACAATGGAGTCAATCATCAGAATTGGAACTCTAAAAAGAACATTCCACTGCAATATTAATTTTCACTTCATTAATAGTGTCTTCTTCCAACAAGAATTAGTCATAATCCTTATAACCTCACCATTCAACAAAGTTATTGCTACAATACAAAGCCCTCAACACATTTTAGATCAAATATCATTAGCTAACTTGAGTATACTTTTTCCTACTTTTAGAAAGGCTTAGAAGACAATATTTCTGATAAAGCTTACACAGTACAACCATCATCCTTTCTTCTTCTGCTTGTGAGCGTTGGTAGATTATATATCAGAGACAGGAACCAATGCCCACTAAAAATAAAACAAACAGCAGCACTGTTTATATTATGACTGATGGTGTTTGCAGAGAAAATGATTTGGCAGCATAATACCAAAATAACCGAGAGAGAGAGAGAGAGAGAGAGAGAGAGAGAGAGAGAGAGAGAGAGAGAGAGAGAGACTGGAATGAAAATTAACTTCTTTTTGAAAATGTCCACTCTCCTTGTAAACTGAGATGCCTTGACATATCTTTCATCAGGACTGACATGCATAGAAATGCAAATAATTATTAACGACCATCAGCATGTAGGAGATACATGTATATAACAATTATAATAATCAGTATTGTCTTAATGTACTTTGAAGAAAACCAAGCATATTAGGTACATGTATATCATTAGGATGGACTAGCTTACCAACAATACAAGAGCTATTTTTTGCAGGACCAGAGATGACACTGCTTTAAGCATTTAAATCTAAGCGTAAAGAGAACAATTAATTACCCTGGAAAGACAAAGGTTTCTCCGGTCTGAACTCTAGTTGACAGCCTGGTGTAAAAAAAGGAGCTAAACACATGAATGCTGTCAAGCAAATCCTGATCCAGTGATTGGGATATGTACCTAAAGTATTAAAAACAGAAAGATGTACAAATTTGGAAAGTAATTTTTCACTGCCATTAACCAGTTGATTAGCAAAACAATCTCAAATGGTGGATCTTGACGTGGATGAAGTATAATCTCTTTGCTTCAGCAACCCCATAACATAAGGCAAAATTTCAACCAAAAAATTGAAGGAAAAGAATAATAATAAATTATATGTGATGTTTTACATTTACACGAGGAGACATTGAAAATAAATAAATAAAAAAAAAAACCTTCATTTACAGGTTCTCACTAAATCAAGTACAGTGATATTCTTACATTAATTGCTATATCACTTACATTAGAAAAAAGTCAACAATGGAATCGTTCACTTCCATCCCATCCTTCAATGTGCCAAGGTCCATCTGTAACACCTGGATTTTTGCTACTGCTGGTGGTGGTGGAAACACAGCTATTACCCTAGAATCATTTAAACAAATTAAAATTAAAAATACCTCAAACCAAAGCTAGACAACTTTAAAACTGAAAACAAGGATGTAATACCCCCATGATAACAGTACATTTAGACCATGAAAACAACAGCATATTCACCATTGTTGGTGTATCTTGATTTCAAAACAGCTAGACCATTTTTAAAAAGATACCTGTCTTGATCAGTCAAAGTATTTTCTTTGCCAGTAACATTGGATGGTGTCTGATGGAGATGTTCATCTACAGGTACGGCATCACTTCTGTGCCTTGCACCTACAATATTAAATATCAACGTGTAGATGTAAATTGCTTTAAAAACAGAGCAAGAGCACATGGAGTTTCAAAGTGCCAACTTAGCTAAGTGGAGGGAAGGAGATGTAGTGAGTGTGAGGTTTTGTGGGAGCTTGGAAAAATAGTTAATTATAAAAAGGAAAAAAACCTGAGATAGTTTTATCTTAGTAAGTAAGAAATATTGGTGTAGCACCAAACTCACGCTATCTATGACATAGGCAACAGCTATGTTTATGATTGCACTGGTGTACTGTATAGAAGTAATAAAATTTTGTTGGTTTCGGATCATTTTAGTAAACACACGTGCAAATGTGTTTATCAAACACATTCTACAAACTCACACCTTAGTTACTTTTACCAAAACACGAGCAAATTTTGTAAAAAGTCTTAGTGGTATATTTCCAGGAAAAATCAAGAAAGTACATTGATAGCATTGTTTTGGCTGCAGACCTTGATCCCTTTAGAGCTACTGTGAGTACACTACGAGAGTCATGGGTCTAATGCCTTTGCGTTACTACACGTCCATTATATAAAACAGAATTCCCCCATAGCTCCTAAAAGTATATTAGAGTTTTAAAACCAATGAATGAAGACCAGCAGTGCAAACATACTGTATCTATGTTCAGAGTCGTTTGGTTTTACCTTTTACATTCTCTGGTTGGTTCTGAATTGCCTTTGAAAATTTGCTGGGCATTTTCTGCTGCTGGAACAATTTCAGGTCACCTGTGATGGACATAAAAAGCTACATTTCAACCTTGGTAAAAATCACAGGCCAATGAACAGATTAGAATAGAGTAAAGCTGGGTACTATTGGCTCAGTCAATGAACCTACCCACCATGTGATGTCTGACTTACCATGCATTTTGCTGGTGAAGCTAAAGGAATTGCAAATATTTTCATATTCACAATTCCATTCATGTTTGTTGTAAACAATCTGTGGCTTGAAATCATCATGCACATGTCATGTTCTTTTCGCATCAAATACATACTCAAAGAAATCCTCCCCAAACATCATGGACAGAAGTTTGTCCAAAAGTTTAATCCAGAGGATATCACTCGATTTCCAGGAAACAGACTTTGCTTTCCAACCACAGCCAGAGAAGTAGAATTGAAAAGTGTTCTGATTTTCCAATGTCTTCCCTGTAATGAAAGAAAACTCTCTATCACAAAAGTCTGGTCAATGAATTGTTTACATTAATAACTGTTCTACAAAAAAATGAAAAAGAGAGAACAGAGGAGCCAGAGCTAGTTAAAATTTTTGTGAAGTGTATGGGAGAATATATGAAAATAACTGCTATACTCCAAACCTGCACACATCAAACATCAATAAAGATAACATATGTGATTAATAGAAAATTACCTTTTGAAACACAGTTGATGGGTAAAATTGAAGATTAGAGCTCCCCAAAATATCTGTCGGCCGACAGTTTACTGACAGTTGGCCGACATAATGACAACAAATTCAGAAACCAGTAAATAGACTGTCATCTTGGTAAGTTTGAACTTTCACAATTACCTCGTAATGTGAGTGTCTTAATTGCCCAATAATAACAATATAATGGAAACTTTACTTGTGTTTTTAAATGTATAATTGTAAATTTCACTACGTATAGGCAATTTACAAAGCTGCTTGAGATTGGCTTATTTAACACACACAATAAAATCAAAATTGCATCAAATCTGGGTTGTCCCAATTCCTATTTCTACAACAAAAGACATATAATAATAATAATAATAATAATAATAATAATAATAATAATAATAATAATAATAATAACTTTATTACACTCATAATTTGATGATTTTTAAAGCTATAAAGCTTGTGGAGTCGTGTGTTTAAGAATTAAGCTAACATAATCTTATCAGAAACTTATCTATAATTTCTAAATGTTGCATGGACACAATGATCAACAATACATAAAATTATGTTGTCTGCATCAGGTTATAGCAGATGTACATTTGAACTTAAAGTCTTTAATAAATTAATGCTTACCATGAATTGACTTTAAGGCTTCTCGGAGAGATAGCCGAAAGAACAACATCCGTTCAGCATAAAAGTGCACCAGCATTTGTTCAACTGTATAAATCAATGGAAATCAACAAAATAAATGGCCACTTTTATTATTTGGTTTCCTGCACAATCAGGGTCCCTATCATTCTCATTTAATACATTACCTTTCTTACACTGCCTTTTTTTCACACTCAAACACAAACACACACCCTTTCAACAACTTCCAATTCATAATCAGTATTTGCTATTTCTTTACACTTACTCGATGAGGCTTCCCCATGCTGATCATGGCTTGTGGCTTTAAGCCAAAGCTGACGTTGGTCCTTATGGGATGCTTCAAATCCTCGTTGACTAAACTCAGTCATTGACAAAAAGCGTCTCATAAGCATGGGGGCATGGTCAATAAGCAAGTGCCCATAGTCTCCAGTTCCAAGGCTGCTTCCAAAAAGATCTTTCAAAAGGAAACCCCATTCCTTACACTACAATTAAGAAGGAAAAAGAACAAAGCAAACTAAAAAACCAATGGACTTAATACCCACAAGTTATCATGGACAAGGATTCTACTTGCCATTTACCTTTGATTCACATTGTGGGAATTAATAGTGATCGACAAACCCTCTCTTATCAGGACTGATTAAATAAGTATGTAAAGTCCACATAGAAGCTTGCAACAATATAATTATACACAAGAAGGTCACGCACTTAGCATTTCATATAATATTTAGATGTATTTTGTATTCATCACAAATGCAGTTGTAAAAAGGTGAAATAATCCCTTTTATCAGCACTGAACATAATCTCTTAATCTTAGGGGTATGCATGAACATGTACAGAACTAACACTTTCAATTGGCAATAAAAATGAGGAAATATTAGACCTTGACATCAAAAAGATCTATTTCTCCTTGCTCCGTTTCATCAAATATCCTTGATCTTGTCACCAGTGCAATTTCCTTCCATTCTCTACAAACCTAAATACATAAGATGAATAACTTGGTAAAAGATCTGGTGTCAAAAACACAGTATTTATTAATTAAAAGTGTGGTAATTAACAAAGTAGTTGGAAAATTTTTAAATCACCAATAATTTACCCTTTTCAACATTTCCAGATGCTTCTTTGCAACATAATCTACAACCTCAATACTTTCTTTATCAACAGTATTTCGTTGTGAGCGGCACAGCATTTTAAACTTGTCCGATAATTCAGCTAACTCTTTTTGCCATGCTTCAAGATGATCTTCCATAAGGATTTTCACAGCTATGAAAGAAAAAACAAACAAACAAACAATCATACAGTCTGTGGCATAAAGGTGTTAGGCGTTAAACTAGTACATTTACAATAAATTCCATGAAGAGCATGTAATAATTGTCATTAACTGTTATTGTTTTCTCTCCAGCGAAAAAGCGAAATTCTAGACAAAATAGAGCCACAGGAAACAAGTTTAAAAAACAAACCTGAGCCTTCCAAATCAATCATCTCAGTGTGAGTTCCATAGTCTCGGAGAAACTTGTGCCTCCCCAAGGCATCGACAAAATACTACATACAAAAAACAAAACAAGCAACCACTTTTTTAACTGTACAACTGTATATTGCTGTTATAAAATTGTACACAAGCTCAAAACAACCCATTACAGTACAATAACTCTTTTATAGACACTAGCAACTCAAAGAAGAATCCCTGGGTTATACAGCACCCTTGAATGTGCCAGCTCACCTTACAGCCTATTATCTCCGATCAAAGAAAGAGTGTAGAAATACAAAAACCTTGGGTTATACTACAATTTTGGGTGAGCCACCTTAAAGTAGAGCCTACTGACTAAGATCATTGAAAGAGTGTAAAAATACAAAAATGCTGGTTTACACTTCACTTTTGGGTGTGCCACCTTAAAGTACAGACTTCTGACTATGATCATATAAAGAGTTTAAAAAGTACAGAAATGCTGGGTTATACTGCACTTTTGGGTGTGCCACCTTAAAGTACAGCCTAATGACTATGATCATATAAAGAGTTTAAAAATACAGAAATACTGGATTATACTGCACTTTTGGGTGTGCCACCTTAAAGTACAGCTTGTTGACTACGATCATAGAAAGAGTGTAAAAGTACAAAAAATGCTGGGTTACACTGCACTTTTGGGTGTGTCACCTTAAAGTACAGACTACTGACTAAAATCATATATAGAGTTTAAAAATACAGAAATGCTGGGTTATACTGCACTTTTGGGTGTGCCACCTGAAAGTACAGACTACTGACTACGATCATACACTATTGGATGAGAACCTGTGAAAAACCTGTGAACAACGTGTGAAATATTATCTGAAACTGAAACACCCTGTGAAAAAACCTGTGAATTTTGCAAGGGCTAAATTTTGGTGAAAAATCACAAAATTTAGAACCTATGAAAAAACCTGTGAATTTTAAGAACTGTGAAAAAACATGTGAAAAAACATGTGAGCAAAATTTGAAGAAATTTTGCTTTTAAAACCTGTGAATAAACCTGTGAAATAACCTCTGAAGAAATTTCACTGAAAATATGCTTCAAAAACCTGTGAAAAAACATGTGAGTTGCCAAATTGTAGATTTGGCTTTTCAGACTAATCTAAGAAATTGCAGGATTTGGTTAAATCTTGCCATTCTTTGACTAACCGGGCCAATCGTCTCATTTGTGCGGATATTGCCAAATGATACGCATTGAAATCCGCAGGCCCAATTGGCGGGGCCCATCTTGAAAATATTTGTTTGCTTTGATACGTTGTTTTTTGACAAATTGAAATTGGTTTTCATGTGTCCGTCTTGTTATCGTTCATGAATTTCATCATATATAACATTGTCAAAGAAGCTGGGGATCCACTTGCCTTGTGGATCTGCAGACTATTTTGACAATTGTCAATAACAGGACACATTGAAAACTGACAATTTTGTTTTTTATGACAACAAATTGTCAAATTGTCTGTTCTTGCTCGTCACATAAGTTATAAGTTCACTTGTCAGCTGTCTGCTTACGGACAATCAAAACTAGGCAATGAGCGTGCAATAATTTCTGTGGTTATCATTAAATCTTACTTTGCTCATAATGGGCTTTAATAGGGTATACACGATAAAATTAAATGAAAATCCAAAGAATTTTTAAATCCTGTAAAACACAAGTTTTCCCATGATTTTTTCCCTATGATTACGATAAAAATATCAAAATAAGACAAAAAATGTTGACTCTTACAGATATGGTGGTTCTGAAAAGAGCCGGGTGGCTCTGAAAAGAACCATTTTATTTATTAAACATCGCTCTCGCTCATCATCATAAATCCATTTTTTATCCGGGTTTATCTCCCCGCCCCGTAAATGGGGGTGGCCAAATTTACCCCATTTTAGCTGTTCTTTTAAACTCCCCTTCTCCATTCCACCCGATTCAGGGTGTCCTTTTTCTCTAAACTAATGCTCTTGCTCTTCTTCTCCACTTGCATCTTCCATGTCTTCCTTGGTTGTCTCAACAGGGTCCAAAATTAACTTTTTTAGGCAGGCGCCAACTGGCTACTGGAATTTTTTTTTCAGTCACCATATGGAAAAATGTGGTTCCCAAAAAGTGCCAATAAAATTTTTCCTTTGCAGCGAAACACATGCAGTCTGCCAAACCATATATCAAAATGCAGGCTTCTTGTAATTGGTTCCATCATAAAGAAAGCAACAGTGACAAAGGGAAGCATGCATTACAACCCTGCAGAAATACAACATTTAAAAAAACTAAAATAATTATTACTTCTACACTGTTCAAACAATGAGCAGAAATACAAGAAAATTAAAATGCAACCAGGTTCATAAGGAATTATAACTGGAGAGCTTTAACTATTTTGCTGATAAATTTTAATGGACGTATATTCACCTGGAATTATGCCGACAAGTAACAGCCTCCCAAACAGGTACCTAATCTGTCGGGGCAAATTTAGCATAGCCAGAGTAATGGGCCACATGGAGTAGGAAGTTTTATTCTTGTTGAATGGGTTCATGCCATCTGTTGATGACTGCAAAGAGATTGTTCTTTCCCTGGCACTACTTCTGAAGGTGTTCCATACAGGAGATTGTTGAATAATTATCATCCATGATATCAGGCTGGGTTTGATCTTTCTCATTTGCAGTAAATAACTGGAACACTTGGGCTAGTGATGCTGTCCCATAGAGGCGAGTGAAACGTGGCCCAAGTGGCAAATAAACAAAATGCTTCTTCGCTATATTTCTACTTAGAAAACGATCTGAGCCACACTTGGGGCATTTCACCAGAGTGCTATACTTGTAATTGTCAGTGTCCCTAAACAAAACACAGTCACGAGCAAAGGCTTTTTACAAGAAAGGGTTTAATAACTGAGTATGCCTCATCGTAGTTACTCGGTAACAGGTTACCCAGTGGTAGGAGACACTTCTGCACACAAAATTGATAAGAGAGGCTCTCTTTACTAATACCAGGATTTGAAGAAAACCACAAAAACTGAGAAGCAACGGCTTGTATAAGTGTAATCGAACTTCTAGGATACAGTGGGGTTTAAGCAGATGTATGTTCATACACAGATGGATCAAAGTTTGTGTCACTTTTCAAAGTTTTGCAAACATTACTAAACTCATCTGTACCCTCCAAACTACAATCACTTTCTAAAGCATCATCACTTTCTACATCGTAGTCACTGTCATCATTAACACCAAGCTAAAATGAAAGATCAAAGTGTGCTTTATGTTAACATTAATGCACAACTATAATGTTTTAATGTTAGTTCAGACTGCATTATTTGTATTAGCAATTAGAAAATTAGTGTTAATTAAACCTTTTCTCGCCGGCGCAAAAATGACAAATAATGACAATCTTTTTTCTTTTATTTTTTTCACGACAGATATTTACAGTATTTAGTTGTGTTGTATCTCATTTAAAGGAGGAAAAAATAAGCTTTTTGGAAAAAATACTTTCTTTACTAAGATGCATGTTTAGAGGTTATTACGACGTTTCGTGCTTTTGCTAAATCTTTCCTCATGCAGAACTTAATTAACACAATCTAAATCCTTTTCAATCTCCGATAACAATAAATAATTGCATATAACTCATTGAAATGTGGGCATCGATCTTTTCGCTAACAGAAGGAACGATCCTAAATTGAAAAGTCTCTCTTACTAGCAGTTGCTGCAAGTCTTCTTCGACAGATTCTTGCTCGAGCTCGAGCTCCTCATGATCACTTTTTGGATCCGGCACTGCAGGCTCTCCTTGTGTTTCGTCAGATTCCTCAGGATCTGACAGCGTATCTCCTTCAACTCGTTCTTCTCCTATTTCTTCAGGAAAATTACAACAAATTTTCATGTGCGAATTTCGCACCTTTCTGCTGGAGACCAGCTTTCCCTTGCAAAGAGGACAAGAGCACGAAACAGCCGCCATCTTGTTTTGTTCGCTTGAATATGATGTCATCATACTTCTTCACTGCCATTGGCTCGCATCTATTGCACCATTTTAGGCGGGAAAATGGTGGCGCCAAAATTCAGCTCGCGCTTTTTTCTTATTCACGCCGATTTAGTCGTGTAAGAGGTAGCTAGTGCACCGTACTATGGAGTCCATCAATTTTACGGCTTTGTTTAGAAGAAAAACCGGCACCATCAGTAAAGAGCTTTACTGCCGAAGAGTTGTTGGCGCCCACTGGGAAAGTCCTCACGGCTGCTCAAAAATATTTTAAGGTCAGAATTTTGTAAAGTAAGAAAGTTTCACACGAACAACACAAGGGAACAGACAGATTGGCATTTTACCCGCCATATTTAATTTGTTTGCGTAATTGAAAAGTAAACCTACCACCAATTTGTTTTTTGTTCTCTTTGGTTTTTGTTTTGTTTTGTTTTGTTTTTTTTGGAGGTGGGGGGGGGGGGGCTATTTTGCCCTTCAATTTATATTCTTACTGTGATTGAGGCAGGTTCCAAACTTTTTTTTACTAGGAATTTAGATGTACAACCTAAGGGAAAAAATTTAATGCAAACTAAAATTAAAGAAGAATTGATTTACAATATACAGTACATCACTAAAATACTACAATAAAATAATTAAAATAAACCTGTAGTAACAATCTGTTGTGCAGAAATGTTACCTGGGACATATTTTAATTTGATCATTCAAATTTAAATTTGACAATCGGGACAATATAACTACAAAAGGCACTTGCTAGTGTGGCACTACCAATAACATTTGCTATATAAAGCTAACAGCATGTTTATCTCAAATGCATATATGTTAGTTTATGCTGAGGGAGGCCTCCTCATCACCACCCATACTTTCACAAACTCCTTCTGCCCTCTCTTCACCACTCATGCATTCACTCACTCCTTCTGCCCCATGGTCATCACCCATACTTTCACACACTCCTTCTGCCCCATTGTCATCATCATCACCCATACGTTCACACAATCCTGCCCCATCATCACCACCCATACTAGTGGGCACGAGTTCTGCACGTACACAAAACAGTACTAATCCAGCTATCACACCATGCATTGGGCACAGAGGGTATGTGAATGTGCCTGTGGAATCCTTTACACCTGCAGACATCTTTAAACCTGTAACAGTCACGAGCAAGCGGATTTGCAAAGCAAAAAAAACTGTTGATTTATAAGTTTAAAATGCCACATAATGCAATTAACTCCTAAGATTCAAAGATATAGAATTTGGAACTGCCGAGAAGCTGCAGAAAAAAAAATTAAATTATGTGTGTTAATGCATTTTTACTTTCATATTGGTGTAAAACTAAATCCATTTGTAACCCAGGCCAATTACCAAATGTAGCTGTTAGGCAAAATATTGACATATTTAGATTTAAATTTAGATTTTGACCTAAGTTTGAAAAAAGTAATTTAATTTTTGGAATGTTTCCTTCTAATATATATAATGGCTTTATCATTATGTCACCAGGTAGCTTATAAAAGAACTATTTGTTATAAGTGGTGTGTTTTGATAGAGCTATAGAGGGAGTACATACAGAGTTAGCTTTTAGAGCAATTGCAAATGTAACTGACAGTATTTTCTGTAAACTAAACCAATTTCATGTACATCCATCATGATGTTTAGCAAAATGTGTCCAACTTGGTCTTTTTTGATGTCATTACTATTAAATTTTAACATTAAATGATGCTTGATGTTTTGGTCAAATTATTGTAAATTAACATGTCATGAAGATTTACTTCAAAGGATTCAATATGATGCCAATATTGTGCATGTGGTGGCACTGCAGTAGCTTGAGTGCACTCTCTCGATGAGAGCAAGCTAGTGAAGTAGTTGAAAGACAAGCAAGGCTTTGTATCAGGGCTTTTATCTGGAGTATATCTGGTATTACTCCAGGTTACTTCATTATGTTTACCGTGAGATGTCATAGTCTTGCCAGTTTTTGACAGAAAGGTTGTTTACCTAAAAGTAAACCAGAACACCACCATCATGAGACCCATGCATGTCTCAATTGTCAAGAGAAGGAATGTTACTTATCAATGACAGGTCATTGCTTGTCAAACTTTGCCAACAAATTAACAAACACAATGTAATCAGTTAAAGGATTGTGAAAAGTGCCATATATATGTTCACACTGGTTTTGAAATTTTAGAGCCTGTAAATAAGCTCCTGAACAAGATTCTTCTTCACAGGTTTTATTTCACAGGTTATTTCACAGGTTGTGACCATGTGAAAAGTGCCTTGTTCACAGGTTTTGAGATATTAGACCCTGTGAAAAAACATGTGAAAAAGCTCCAGAACAAGATTCTTTTTCACAGGTTTTTTCACAGGTTTTTTCACAGCTTTTATTTCACAGTTTTTTTCACACATTTTTTCACAGGTTTTTAACCCTGTGAAAAGTGCCCTGTTCACAGGTTTTCAAAATTTCACACCCTGTGAAAAACCTGTGAAAAACCTTTGAAAAAACACGTGAAAAATGGTATTTCACAGGTTTTTTCACAGAAAAATTCAAAGGTTTTTCACAGGTTTTTCACAGGTTCTCATCCAATAGTGATATAACGAGTTTAAAACTACAGAACTGCTGGCTTATACTGCACTTTTGGGTGTGCCACCTGAAAGTACAGCCTATTGACTATGATCAGAGAAAGAGTGTAAAAGTACAAAAAATGCTGGGTTACACTGCACTTTTGGGTGTGCCACCTTAAAGTACAGACTACTGACTACGATCATATAAAGAATTTAAAAAGTACTGAAATGCTGGGTTATACTGCACTTTTGGGTGTGCCACCTTAAAGTACAGACTACTGACTACGATCATATAAAGAATTTAAAAATACAGAAATGCTGGGTTATACTGCACTTTTGGGTGTGCCACCTTAAAGTACAGCCTATTGATTACAATCATAGAAAGAGTGTAAAAGTAAAAAAAAAATGCTGGGTTACACTGCACTTTTGGGTGTGCCACCTTAACGTACAGACTACTGACTACGATCATATAAAGAGTTTAAAAATAAAGAAATGCTGGGTTATACAGCACTTTTGGGTGTGCCACCTTAAAGTACAGCCTTTTCACTACGATCCTGGAAAGAGTGTAAAAATACAAAAATGCTGGGTTATACTGCACTTTTGGGTGTGCCACCTCAAAGTACAGCCTATTGAATATGATCATAGAAAGAGTGTAAAAATACAATAATGCTGGGTTACACTGCACTTTTGGGTGTGCCACCTTAAAGTACAGACTACTGACTATGATCATATAAAGAGTTTAAAAATACAGAATTGCTGGGTTATACTGCACTCTTGGGTGTGCCACCTTAAAGTACAGCCGATTGACTATGATCATAGAAAGAGTGTAAAAATACAAAAACGCTGGGTTATACTGCACTTTTGGGTGTGCCACCTTGAAGTACAGCCTATTGACTGCAATCATAGAAAGAGTGTAAAAAAAAAAAAATACTGGGTTACACTGTACTTTTGGGTGTGCCACCTTAAAGTACAGTCTACTAAATAAGATCATAGAAAGAGTGTAAAAATACAAAAATGCTGGGTTATACTGCACTTTAGGGTGTGCCACCTAAAGCACAAACTTCTACATATGATTAATAGGAAAGGTAATAAATACTAAATACTAAATAAGAAAGGTAACTAGTGTATACTGTGAAATTGAAAAGGAAGCAAGTACTTACAAATGGTGCCCATTTCAAAAGCGCTCTCCGACGAAACATCTGGGCGCTGCACAATATAAACCACACCTCATAAATAAACAAAAACTGTTGAACCACAAGTGAAGGTACTTGCCAATGCCACCTCTGGTATCAAAGACTTACATCAACACGGGACTGACAAAATGTAACACGGTTAAGAATAAAATTCTTAGCTGTGTTTACATCTGTGTAGGAGAGCTTCAACTTGTCCAACGGAAGGGAGAATCCCACAATCTCTTCAAGGTTTTGAAGAATTTCAAATTCTGTTGGACCTGAAATGTGTTTTATCACAATGGGAAAAATAATAGATATAACCCACAAAGTGAATCAATTGTAAAATACACACAAAGCCAATAATTTGACCACTCACACACCCGACATAGAGCTAACATGAATATTCTGCTTTGAAATAGCAGACTCCTGACCACTCTTCTTCTTAACAGAAATTCTATCACCATGAAAAGACTCTGGGCCAAAGCACTTCAGGGCTTGATTGGCTTCTGGAAGTGAACCAATCTTGTAGGCAATCAGACCAATGGATGCGAGCAACTGCTCTGTATTGCGCATCTCCATATGTAGTGCACACAACTGAATGCTAGTAAGCTCTTCATCAAGGAGAAAAAGGAGATCATCCCGGATTCCAGTTGATCTGCAAATTATGGACAACAATGGTGCATTTACAATAATTATATTGTAAATGGGTACCCCAAGAGGAGCAGGGATGGCGTAGTGGTGAGAGCAATCCCCTCCCACCACTGTGGCCTGGGTTCAATTCCCGAACCTGGCATCACGTGTGGGTTGAGTTTGTTGGTTCTCGTCCTTGCTCTGCGGGTTTTTCTCCGGGTCCTCCGGTTGTCCCCCCTCCACAAAAAACCAACGTTCCAAGTTGTGTCCCCAATTAGCTTCAAGCTAAATACCCCTGACACATTAATAAAGTTTATTATTATTATTATTATTATTATTATTATTTATAAATAAAAAATAAATAGTCTTATGAATATCATGGCAATAAATAAATAGTGGAAGGTAGCTGCTCTTACCAATGCATCAACTTTGGTACCCAAAAGGCCTCAAGCACTTCCTACATAAGCCTGTGCATTATATAATGATCATGAAAGGCTTAACTTAAAGTATACCTGCCTATGTTACACTTGCTTCGTAGGCATTCTAGGCAGGTTTCATCTGGGGCCACATAATGACATTTGCAACCCTAATGGGAAATGAAATTGCCTCAAAATAAATGAATATTATCTTACAAAATTTTGTGGTTGCATTATTAGAGAAGACTGTAGCTTGTATATTGTAACTGATGAACTACAACTAAAAAATGCTCATTGATCCACATGTACACCAACACAAATACTAACCCTGATTGCATTGCATATAAAGCAGAATTCCACATCTACCCCTCGACCACCAAGTTGAAAATCAAGATCCCCTTTCTTTACCAAAAGAAGGATCAGTGTTTTGTAGTCCAATGAAACTAAGATATGACAAAAAAACAACAGCAATAAAGAATTATATGACATACATGTAGAAAATTAACTTATTGTTTAAAATAATGGTCACTGATAATGAAAAAAAAAACCCCTCAATTAAGTTTCTAAAAAGAAAGTCAGCATCCTCCCTTTTAAAAGATTAAGGTTAATGTTCTTGCAAATAACCTTTATGTAACAAAATGATAGAAACATCTTACCATCAAATTCTACATTGAACTTCATGTCATCAACAAAAATTCCTTGGTTCTTGATGATTCTCTTTTGTTCATTTAGATCCTTTAAAAGTACCTTCAGGCTTTCCCTATCAAAATAACATTAGGCATGAAGACAACCGATGAAACTTGTTGTTTACTCAGAGCTTATGTTGGGGTAATGTTCTTATAATGCAAAAGGATTTGCAGTTTTTTTTTCTCTTTCTGTTTAATTCATAATGTGTGGGTATTTTTGTGTGTGTGTGTGTGTCTGTGTGTGTGTATTTGTGTGTATTACATTTGTCAGATCTTAGAGCCAGTACTGGAAATTGAGACAACAATACAAATATGAAAACTGTAACATATGTTCTATAAAACTATATAAGCTTTCAGTAAGGAAAGCTTTATAAGAAAGTGTCTCTACGGTGCAAATTAAAAACTTTGAAACCACGTCAAGCAAAGGAGAAAAAGTACTTTGGTAACATAAAATAACAGAAATTAATGATGAACCTGTTTTCTTTACAATTGGCAATGGCCAGTGGGTAAACAGACTTTGCACTCTGTATGTTGTAAACAGGGTTAAGACGGGGAACCAGACCTACCAACACCTGATTTCTACCTGATCATAAAAAAATGATAATATAAATGGTTATTATTTCATTCTCATTCATGGGAACAAAAATTATGCACAACCACACATTTAATCCGAGATAAGGTATTGTTTTATAATTTATGGCAGCAAACTTAAACCTGACAGTCAGTATTTACCACAAAAGGGTCTTCCATCTATCTTCATCAGAAGTTTGAGAGTTGGTGAGCACACATTATGAAGCCTTTGCTCGTGGACAATCAACTCCAAAACAGGAAACAAATCCACCTGATAACCTTGTAAAGGAGAAGGCACCTTTTTCACATCCATGTATTCTTTACAAACTCCAAAGATCACTTTTTTGGCCGCCTTCATTTGGTTAAGGTTCAACAATAATGGTGTATCAGAGGATTTCTAAAACGGAAGCCAAAGAAAGAAAGCAAAAGAAAAATTAAAACAACAAAATTAACATGAAAAACACATCTGATATAACTGAGGTTTAAAAAAATTAGCTATTATCACAGTAATAGTAAATAATAATGAGACTTGCACTTCTTCTACCACTTTCAAGCATTAAATTTGTTACAGTGGAACTGCTTCCAAGTTGAGATAAATTAAATCTGAGTGCAGACATATCCTTTCCAAAAGAAGCCTCTTAAGATTGATAAATAATAACAGACCTTACTTACCCCTGTCCTTCCAAGTTTGGTGATATTGATTACAGCTTGCCAAGTATTACCAGATATTCTTGCCTTGGTCTTGAAATATAATAGCACCCAATCTGGAACTCGGAGGCTTTCCACGTATAAGGAAAATGTTTCATCACCAACAAGCTCTTCCACCGTCCGTTTAACTCCTTTCTTTAGGGCCACATCCTCCACAATCTCATTTACAATAGCCTTGGCCTCAGGATCGCCAAAAGCACACATGCTGGAAAGCACCGTTGATAAATTTTCTCGGCTCCTTTCACAAATGCCTTGTGCATCTTGGAGAACGCAGCTCCCCCTTTTCTTAATAAGGAAAGTCTTTTCTGGGGTCTCCAAATCATTCCTTTGAGAAATCTCCTTTAGAATAGGAGAACTAAGACTGCCACTGTTTGGAGGAGTCAAATGAACCGAGACAGGCATTTCTTTCGTACTAGGCGGAGTGTTGAATTGAGGGGTCATTGTAAGGCGCCGAGCTGCACGTGGTCGCTCGCAATTCAAGTCGTTGCCGTCTCCCTTGAGTGAACTCAAATCCAAGCCATTCAAAAATTCTTTAACTTTATAAATCGCGGCGGATCCTCCTTCTTCAGAACCTCTTTTTTTCCTCAGAATAACCGATACAAGCCCAAAAGACGAGCAAACAACTTCAAATGCGCTGCAATTTTTCTTGTTGACGAAGGGGCGCCCATCGAGAAGCCGAAGTTTGTCACTTTCAATTCGGCAGAAATCTTCTGGAAAAGTTGTCACGATCGGCGATCGCTTAAAATATTGCAGAGGAGTAATTCCACAAAATTCTGTTGTGAGCACATACCAGTAATTATGATCGCTTAATGCATCACTGACGACGCGAGAGAAAGTCGAAAAACCTTTCCTCGGCACCATTTTTGGCGAAAATAACTAAGAAAACTACATGCACTACAAAGCAATCTGGGAAAAAAAAAGAACATTGTCCAGATCCAAAAACAGACACTGCATGTCCAGATCCAACCGAAAGGGGCGCTAACGATATTAACCATGCAAACGCTGACATAAAAACCACATATTTAATGGGATTAGAACGCCTGGGGAGTTTGATGTGTACTTCCAGTGCAGACGATTTGCATCCCCTCATGTGTAAGGCAAGCCAAGCCCTGGGCAAACTGCGAGCTCGTGTGCTGAACCAACACAACATCCAGCAGTCTACAAAGCTCGGGGTCTACAAGACAGTTGTCCTCACCAGTCTCCTCTATGGTTGTAGGGCCTGGACCCTATAGGGGAATCCTTGTTTACAATATTTGCCTCATTAGCATAAGCAATTCAGTTTCTGATGGAGCTAATAATAAATCAGTTCTGAATATCGAAAGGTCAAAGTACGATTAACTCAGCCAATGAATACGAGCCTGATGCATTGAATAGTTTTTGTGCAACACGGGTTTAAAAACTCAAAATTTTACATAGAATGTATGAGCTCATTAGCGCTTTTGCCATCCAGAAATTTTTCAGTTTTTGATGGACTATTTCTCCTTGAATATTACACCCAAAGAGCTAAAAATTTCACCATGTACTAAGGTTTTCTAGCTCTTTAGCAGCCTGAAGTCAATTTGTATCTAATATAACATGCTTCCTTCTTTACGCAAAGCCGTATGCAATTGCTGGAGCGCTTCCACGTGCGGAGCTTGCGCTCAGTCCTGAGCATCAAATGGCAGGACATGATAACAAACCTTGGACCGTGCAGAAACCACCAGCATTGAGGCTATGATTCTCAAAGCCCAGCTCAGATGGACGGGGCATATCATCCGAATGAACAGTGACAGAATCCCAAAGCAACTCCTCTACGGAGTGCTCAGTAAGGGAAGAAAAAGCAAGGAAGGCCACTGAAGCGCTTTAAAGACTGCATCAAGGCCAACATCGCCTACACTGGTTTTCTACCACATAAAGAGAAGTCTTCTCTTTATGTGGTAGAAAACCAGGATTAAAAAAAACCGCTTAAATCAAGTGAAATCGGTAAAATAACGACACCAGGAGCAAACAACACACGTATGGAACAAGATAAACCATTTTCATTTAATATTTTCACTTTTAACTATCTCTGTGGATATCTTATAGAAAATCCCATACAAATCCTTATAAATATGCAAATTGTGTTCTTTGTGTGGTTCTCAAAGAGAGCTTGGGCCGCCTATGGTTACTCAACCAATATTCCGCCTACAGTTGACCGATATGTGCCACCGGTAGTTAACCGATAAGCTACCAATATGGTCACGGTCGATACCTTGGCCGACATCAGAGAAAGCTCTAACTACACATCGCTCGACATGTCGGTCGCGTGTCGGTCGAGTATAGATCGAGTGTATATGGAGTGTAGATCGAGTGTAGATCGAGTAACGATTGATAAATGGACAGATGCATCGGTCGATTTATCGATCCTGGTACCCTTGAAGATACATGCAAAATATTTGTTTAGGTAGAATAACACAAAGGGAGCACAAAAGAACAAAGGTGAAGCAACAAAGATTAAGGATGGACAAGATCAAAGCAGATAGTAAATGATGACAAGTCCAACCACGAGAACACGAGCAAAGGCCTTAGGCCGAAAGTTTTCATTTCATCCTGGTAACGCCGTGAAACAGCTCACTAAAGTTGTTCATGTGTTGAATTAAATGTATATGCATTCAGCCAAATTTCTGTAAACATGTTTATCGTGTCCAAATAAAATTTGTATTCTCCATATTATTCTAAATTGACGACCATCGACATTCGAAGGTACCACGAGATCCCAGCCAAAGAGAGAGCGTCAGGTAGAAAGAAGAGACATTGTCTTGGGCGGAACTATAAGCACATTCTCGTCACTGACGTGACTCTGAATCAAAACAATTTCTTGTCACGCATCAGTTCAATTCGCAAAACAAAAACAAAGGCAGTCATTATTGAATTTTTATCACATTACATTTATAATTCTAACTCACCACTTGAAGTTGGATCATTATTGTTGCCGGCGCCATTTGAGGTTTGTTCGGCAGCGTCAGGAACATCTTCCATGCTATCGTCAACTTGAAAACCCATGGAACCACTCTTCGCGTTACAGTCAAAGCTGCATTTGCTCTTGAACTCATTTAGGTTTTCTATTAAATCATTGCGACCTATTTGCGTAAGAAGATCTTCTAACAAACACAGATTTTCTCTTCTTATCTCTTGTTTTATCTCAAGATATTCAACTTCTCCTCCAGTTCTCTCGTTGTTAACCGATCGCGACATAAATACTTCAAATCATGTACGTTTCCTTCCGTTAATTCTTCACATAAGGAGAAAAGACATTTTCGGTACTCTGAAACTGAGGTACCCTGCATTCTGGTTGTAAGTTCTCAGCCCCCATCTTCTTACATAATCTTTTCAATTGCAGCACTTTTCGGTCCCCTCAAGCACATGTCTATCAGCAAAGGGGTTTCCCCTATCCCAAAATGCATTCGGCCAATGTGAAATGAGCTATCGTCATAAAATACGCATAGCCACCCGAGTCTCCTCAGCCTCTGGTTCGATCTTCTCCGTTTTCCCGAGAGCA
This sequence comes from Stylophora pistillata, assembly GCF_964205215.1. NCBI lineage: Eukaryota > Metazoa > Cnidaria > Anthozoa > Scleractinia > Pocilloporidae > Stylophora > Stylophora pistillata. The sequence goes on along the minus strand of NC_142527.1, from coordinate 25,377,301 downwards.
GTGTTCGATCCTCCCGAGAATGACCGAGTACTGGAGAGCGCGGGTTCATTTCACGAACAGCGATTGGTTATTAGGTCATACCATTCACTTGAATTAAGACAAATTACGAAAATTCAAAATGCAATTTTAGAGCTTATTGTGCTCCAACCAGGAGGATAATTATTTCAAAAGAAGCAAGCAATAGATGCACTAAATGTGAAATGAATCTCTTAAGAAGAATTCAAAGGTGACCGACTGCCAAAAATTGCTGCTGTTACTTCTGCATCAAAGAATTCCTAATTTGAAGTTACAATTCGAAAGCGCTGCACAATATCACAATTATGTGTAATTTATTCTGGACAAAAGATTAATCATAAATTGCTGAGAGAAAGTAGGTCAAGTGATGATAGCATAAAATTCCTTGTGAGAGCGATTTTCACGGGAGATAGAAATTCTTCATGAACCCAAAATTGTAAAATTACAATCATGTTTTTGACCTTGAGGACGTCAAGATTATCGACCGCTGTTCCCAATGGTCGAAAAGATTATTTTTAGAAGCGTGGCATTCAATTTGTGAACCGAATACCATTAATGAACACATTTACATTCCTGACATTTACAAGGCCCTTGGTAATCCCAAGTGACGTTTCTGCGGCTCTTTTTAAAGCAATCATTCGCTTTCGTAGCCAGTTCAAGTTATTGCTGAAGGTTATAGTATTTTAACCGAAACATTCTCACACAAAGTTTTTTAGCCAGTGACAACAAAAATTTTTTTATTTATTATCATGCCTGACTACAACTATAGTATTTTAAAAGTTTACTAATTTTGTTTTCCAACATGCGTTTTACTGTAATGTTTGTAGTTACAGTTTGTGTGCTATTTCTTATCAAGCTACGATCTCGGGCCAAAGAGAAAGAATTATTGGGATAAATTAATTTCAAACTACATCAAGCAGTTTTAAGCTTAGACTACATCGAGCAAGCGTCAAGTAGAGAATAAACTCTGACTGTAGCTATTAGAAAGATGTCGTAAAAACCCCAGGCGGTCATACCATAGAACGAATGAAAAAATAAATAAATAAATAGATCAATAAAAATAAAAGAGATACTGTACACACTTTCATTAGTGAGTATTTTTTAAGCCCGTTTTGGGGTGGCTTCCCTCAAAGCATAGAAACTGACTGTAATATCAAATGAGAAACAGAACTTCTAGCTATTTTTATATGTCAAGAATTACGACTGATGACTAATAGAGTGATAATTCCTGCTTACACGAGTGAAATAGAAGTTCAAAGATTAAGTAATGTTCATATCCGCAATATCCGCCAAACTTTTGCGTATATTAATAGCTTTTCATGGTTGGCTTGTAATCATGGCCACTTAATTTAGAAAAAAAATGTGCTAAATATCACCTGAGGCACCGGAAGTACTGTGGATATGATTCAATGAACGCGAACGGAAGTTGAAAGCTTATTGACTCAACCATTTACAATGTTGAGTGTTTTTTAAAGCTGACTGTTAACACTCTATAACCATAATTTATCTTCTTAAGTAGATGACAAGCTTTACGTGTGATTCTGTCAATTTAATATAGACGGTAATGTGAAAGTTTTATTAAGAAGATTTTCGAAAAACCAAACTTTAAAATTCGACATTACTGCCCTGACATATAAAAAAATATACGATCAGAAACTGCATATGACGGCTACTTATAGGACAAAATTTTAATGGCATTGATTAACAATTTGTTCATGCTTTAGCGTGCACTATCGAGTTATGGAGCACGCGGGAAGTTTGGAGTGCACGAAAGAAGCGTAAGAGTTGCCCGAGGCGATAGCCGAGGGCAACTCTAGCTTCTCGAGTTGAAGCGAATCGTGACGGCGCTGATGCCGAGTCTCGTTTTCCTTTGTTTTTCTCTTTTTCTGCCTCATTTAAGAACTCTAGCCCAAGGGAAAAGGTCGAAACATTGTCTTCGTTTTCGCACTAGTAGGCCGAGTTTCTGTTTTTATCCATTATTGTCGCGAAATATATCATTTTTCCCCGCGCTAACAATGGCCGCTCGCGCGAAAAAAAAAAATTCTGGTGAAGTCGGATTTGATGACGCTATTAGCGTGCACTAGCGGGATTTTAAGTGCGCTTACGAATAATGAATTTGATTGCGCGACTCTGCTAGCTATGTTCTAAATAGAATTAGAATTTGAGAAGGTAGAAGGTGGAGAAGGTATTGTTGCAGACGGTCTCATTATTTTCAAAACAGGAAACCTGCTGCTTACCACATATACCTTATTTCACAAGAGAAAGATGATTCAAGAAAAAACAGTAGTGACTAACTGACCAGGCGCGTAGCGTCCTCTACGCATATAAGCACGTGCGTACTTGAAGTGACCAGAAAAATTTGAAAACAATGCTGTGTTTGCGCCAAGTTTGCTCAAAATAAGGGCAAGACGCTTTGGTCTTTGCTTATATTCACACAACTATTTCAAACAAGAAATAAAGAACGCAGTATTTTTCGCTCAGTTTACTTAGGTTTCTAGATCATATGTACTTGTGTGTACTTGAAAAAATGACCACGCTACGCGCCTGTTGACATTCAATCAACGATTTTAATCGTTGATTGAATAACATTACTTGGTACCATTTTAAAATGGTAACAAATGATGTTATCGTCAGCCTGAGATGTCCATTGCCTGTATATTGTCACCATTCAAGTTGTTTAATTATGATTAATTATATATAATAAATTATAATTAGATTTCTACCGACGTTGAGTATGTGCAGATATGGCGCAGCGGACTGTCTAGGCCCGAGAGAGAGAGGATGTGAGTTAAAATCATACAATACACAGCAAATACCTTTTTTGTTTTTTTTTTTCTTATCAACAGATATGTTTATGTATAAAAAAAATAGGGAAAGACAGCGTTTGCCCCTACAGGAGGGTCTGGATGGGGTTAACTAACAGCTGACAAATGGCCAAAATTTTATCGGAAACGACGTTCAGCATCTGGGAATGTGACACATGTCAAATTTGTTGAGGACTGTATCGTTGAAGTAGCAGTTGCTGAGATGCGAACATATGCAGACGAATATGACAAGGACTCAGAAAATAACTTTTCTAACCGAGGGGATAAAGATATCACCCTAATTACGGGTTTTAGATCCGGGCGGGCAAGTAGTTAAACGAAGACTGAAAGTCACTTTGAAGATCTTCAGAATTATTTCATTCTAGGGTTGAGAAAAAGGAGTTCTTATTCTATCAATTTTCGACTTAATTTTCGACTTCACTCTGTATGTGCCTTTTTAGCCAATAATAGGGTCGGAAAGTAGTAATTAACTTGTCAGGTTAATTATCAACAGTCATTTAACTGACAACTGACAAATGGCCTAAAATCTAACTGTGAACTGATAAATGGTCAAAATTTTAACTGACAACTGACATTTGTACCCACTCCCCCCCATCCAGACCCTCTTACAGGAGGCGAGTTCCATCGAATAACATTGGATTAGTTTATCAGTAAGAACTTCAAGCTAAAAATCATACGCTGTTGATCGTGTAGAAACGATCCGCGAATAAGAAACATTGTCTCTGAAATATATCAGTAAGTGCAAAAATATTTTTCCACTGGGGCATATGCGATTGCCAACGCTTTTTTTACTGGTCAGCAGATTATGTTCTCGTTTAGGCAAACAGATAAGCCTTCACCCCATGATAGGCACCCCTCCCCGCCTCCACACCTTCTTCCCCGCACTGTGGGTCAATTTGACTGGGTAGACGAAGTTGGATAGGAATTCTCGTCAAGCAAAGAGACCTTAGGAACTACTCATTATTTATCACTGGGGAGAGGGGGGTTTGAATGATTGTTGGGTGGATCACATTGGTTCTTAGAAGGAACATACGGAGGATCAGTCGTTGCCAACAGAGTACAAAGTGGGGACTATAGACAATTTACTGCAAATTAATTGTTAATGAGCAGGGATCATGACATTATTACAAAACCTTAGGAGGAGATCACATAGATTTTATCGTGACACAACCAAAATCTCGGCTCCGACCCTCACCCGCAGCCAATGAAAAATGACCGGTCCCTGTCCCTTAATGATTTCTCTTTTAAGGATTTGCTCGAATTCATTCGGGTGCCTATAATGCACCACTGACTGAATTACTCATCAGTCTCTGGCTGCCGAGAGGAAATGTTAAAAGCTGATGATGGGAAGAGTAATCAGTTGTAGTTAAGAGAACGAAGAATCCTGGAACGAGAGTGAATCGGGGCTTGTAGACGTTTTCAAACGATTAGAAGCAACTAATTAAAAGTACTTAAAATGTCCCGACTTCTCTGTCACTAAATGAAAAACTACAGAGCAAAAGTTATAGGCCATCAAATAATTTAAAGGTGCTGATGGCTCTCGTCAAACCGGAGTGACCCCCTTATCTGTGACTTTGGACATCGTGACAGTGGTCTTCTTGGTGACAACATTGGGGGGACTGTGTGCTCGCTCTTTATGCGATTCAGGACACTGCTTCATCACATACCCGTCAAGTTTAGAATCTAAAACTACAGAAATATGAAAAGATGAATCAGTTTACGACTCGGTTTAAAATTACGTTTCAAAATTTGAGGTTTCAAAGGTTCTTGGGGTGATTTCAAAGCAGAGATCGATTTTGATAGCCTCTGCTTGGCAAATTGTTCGCTATTTAAGAATACACCTTCCACTCAAATTTCCCCTTCGAAATTTCTCTTCGCTTTGAAAAATGTTGCAAGGCCTCTGCTGGAGTTTGTTTTATATATTCATCAAAATCATGATCATCCCCTCCTGGCGATCTGTACCATTGTGTTAGAGTAAATAGATACGTGACTAGTATTTAGCATAAGGGTGAATTATAATTGTTTCAGAAAGAAAAACAAGCAAATAAAAATTGTCATAAAAAGTCATAGTTTTACCTAAACTACTCTGGTCTGATGAAGGAGAAGCGGTCTCTTGCACTCCCATTTTTTCGGGATTCTTGTCACCAGCTGCCTCTTGAGTAGGATGTGGAAGTGGACTCTCTTCATACAGATCCTCGGGCGGCAGTGGGACTCTATCCACTGTTTGTTCCCGATTGTGTTCTTGATCATTTCTTTGTTCGCAGTTTTGCGTCTGACCAACTACGTTTTCCACAGTAACTACATCAATCCTCGTCCAAAAGGCCTTCCGGCGTTGACGCATTACTCTGCTGCATGCAATGATAAGGATCGTGATGATAACAAAAAAGCCGCTTACAACGGAAATGGCTATGGAGCCCATATTTGGCGAGGCGTCTTCAATCACGTTGATGACTGGCTTACTTGAAAAAGAGATCACTTCGTTGCTGCTTGTAGAAGGCCGGGATGGCTGCCATGGGGTCGTGGACTGATCTGGTCGAAGTGTTGACTGCCTCGTGCTCATACTTGAAACCGCTGATGCGCTGCACTTGTCAGATCGTAGGTAGCTGCACTGCATACTTGTTGGTACACCTGCAACTTGACACTCAGGTATAATGATATCGTTACCATCATTACAGCACGGAGAGCACGGCCTGCACAGTCCCAACATGCCCTCAGCATACGCACCAGGCTTACACCTTCCACACTTGGCCTTGGAAGTCACCGTGCAGGCTTTCGTCGTTTCACGGTACTCACCGCAATTTGCACAGTCTTCACAAGCTGCGGTATTGAAGGAAGCAGAATACGTCTCTCCCAGCACGCATGGCTTGCACTGCACTGGTGTTGAAGGGGTTATCACGTCCCCGCAATTCACTGAGAGGCCTTCGCCAGGCGGGCATTTCAAGCAATCCAGGCACTGAATCGAACCAGTTATTGGATCCTTGATTGTAATCTGATCGGCTTGGCATGATGACTTAGCCTGCACCCCGACGTCTGCGTGTTGAAAAAATACTTTTCAGTACTCAGTTGACGTCAGATTAACAGCTTATGATACATGAACTGGTGGATTCTCTTAATGGGAATAAACTACGACTGATGCGCTCGAGACGACACCAGTTTTAAGTAAAAGCACTTCAAAGTCACAATAAACTAATTTCTATGCATGAGATTCATAAGCACGGATTTCTGTCTCATCAGCATTCCCCTTGAAACGCTCCTCCCCCTTTGATTTCACCCTATAGCCTACGAACTATTTTTGCATTTGTATGATTTTTTCCATGTGCTCAGTTGTTCATCCTAGATGACTTCCCTGTATATGACCTGAAGGCTGCCTTCTTATTAGCATTGTAGCTTATTCTCAGCTGTAGAGCGTAGAAATAAAAGATACTTATATTACTTTACTTAAAATACGATACTTACGCAAAAGCAACAACGCAAAGGAAAACAACAACAGCGGAAACCCTTCTTTTACCGTCACGTGATAGTGTTTAGTCATGATAACCTCACTTTTAGAACAAAATCTGAAATAATAAAAATATCCTGTAAGTTGATAATGGAATTCTATCCTTTGTTCATGATATATAAGCTGTATTCAGATTATGACACTCTTGCGATGATTTTCGTTTCGCAACACAATTTTCCCCACAAAGCCCCGCCAGGTTGAGAATTGTCATCGTCGACAATCTACTGATCGTTCTCGGCATCGAATTGAACGCTGCTCGTTACGCACAGCAGCCTGCTTGCAGGGGGTACGTAGTTGATATGCACGAGATTCAGCGCGGCGAATATATTCGACGGGTGGAAGATCTGGGACAAGTGAAAAGGCGAGGGGGAGCTAGAGGAAGGTAGCCAGAAACCCTCCCCTGGCCCCTCTCCACCTCCCCCTCCCCCTTCTCTTCGCTTTATCACTCGTCCAAAATCCTCCGCCCGTCCAATAGGGCGACCGTATATATTCTCCACGTTGAATCTTGCGCATACCAACTACCGCCTGTAAGCAGGCTATTCTCCAAGTAGAAATTGTGAAAGAAAAGCCCCATCAGGCAACACTCGATTTGTCACGCTTCAGATTAAAGTGACGTGACAGTGATTTAGATGACCAAGTTAACTTGGAACACAGCAAGCATAAGATCGCAGCCGTGAATTAAAGAGGTTGGGCTGTGAAATGTGACCACCATGATCAGAGCCACATCACCTGAAGCTTTTTGCCCTTAGCTAAACAATGACTTAAACTTTACGAGATTCCGATGATTATAATTTTCTTTATAAGTTCATTTATCCTGCCTTTTTTCCCTATCTTGTAGAGTCTTGACTTGTGAGGGCTTCTTCCACAGCTTCGCGCAAATTCTGCTACAAAAAAATGATTCGGTGATTTATATAGCGAATAAGTTGCATTTATATGCCAGTCCTTTTAATGATGTGAGGCATTATGTCTGAAGGGGTTTTCCCTGTTGAATTGGTACGTGATCAACAATTTTGTACTTGTACAAGGTCGTTTCTCACATCTGCTGATACAACGAAATGCAAGTCACGGAACAGCTCTTGTAAAGCAGAAGCTAAATATTGTAGGTTGAGAAAAAAATTACTTTTTCTGCCATGATCAAGGATTTTACTAAGTCGCGCGAAAAGCCCCAATAAGGTCATGACCACTGGAGCTTAAAACGGTGTTCTATGTTTAGATCTTTTTCACGGTCCACCCGGTTTCAATAGAACTATTTGCTTCCTTGTAAGTAATTTTGGGTACTAACCAAAATATTTATTATGACGCCAACACATTTTAGCACGTACATGTTTTCGGTATACGTAAGCAGCGAGAATCAAAATTATGCCGGATACAAATACAGTGAGACTACTGGAACCTGTCGCTAATAAGGATTTCATTTACAGTGTTGCATACATGCAGGGGCCAACCCTGCTACGTGATGTTCTTTTGTGCAAACGTTGTTTACCCGTGATCTTAGAGTGAGCGATACAATACTGATTTGAATGCTTCGGCATTCCATCACGTCCTATGTTCGAAGTTGTCCACATATTATTTCTTCAGCGATGTCTCTCTAGGATGAAATAAAAAATAAAGCTAACAGAGAGACTAATTTTTTTTAGAGCTGTCGTTAAGAGTGCGTTAGAATACCGAGAGGAACCAAGGGTCACACCCTTTTGCGTTTAATGTGCACGATAAACGTAACGAGTCGTTCCTTAACCGAGGTTTGGCAAAACCAGACATTAACTCATTCTATTTACGCGCGCCAGGCGCACGAGTCAAATATTACAGTGGCTGACCCGTAAAACCGGTCATGCAAATACAGTATGGTAAGGGAGCTGTAAACTTGCAAATGATGACAAAGTGCGGCCTCAAAATGAAAAAAAATCTAGTTCTCTGTCGCTATGTCCGTAGCTTATTCTTTCAAAAGGTATTGGTGAAAACAATAATCGTATTTTAGAACAAGAAAAGCATCCTTCCGTGGCCTTACAACTTTGGAAGTAGACATAAAATGATGTTTGCTAAATAGAAAACACAATCCGTTATGCATTTTCTTGCCGATCATCGTTTGAAAAGATTGTTTAAGATTTTGGCGTTAAGTATGTCCAGGAGGGACAGATAGGGAATCTTCTGGTCAAGGCTTTGGATATGTCAATTTTACTTAAGTTATTTATGGATAGTCTCTCTGACCCGTTGTTTTTTCTTGGTATGTCACGCGATGCTGTCTTAATATGTAGTCAGTGGGAACTTCTAAAAGTTACCCACAATAATTTTCAACACCTGTACAGCACGAGAACTAAACACTGAGCTGAAAAAGCCCTTGATAAATTTTTAATGGTAAACACATGTTCTGTGACAAGAAATGTAATTCCATCTCATACTCAGCTGTACATTGATACGGCATTACGTTGACACCATGGATAAAAAGTTTGAGCCCGTGCTTATTTGAATGGCGATGGTCCGGGTAAGAAGTCAATATTACGCTGACCAGCAGAAATATATTATCTATGCAAGATTTTAGTGCAAATATTTACGGTGACCACAATAGATTAATCAGCAGTGAACACAGCACAGGTTTATTATGTAAATTAAGAAGTTAGTGTCGAATAATAAGGCTCTGTGTCTGCCGTACATGAGTATTATAGCTATTACACGCGCATATGTCGTTTTTCTTCTTTTTCATTTTTTTCTATGAAAGGAATAATTATGACATATTTCATGGCATAAGTTCTGATGAATCGTAACTGTTACGATCAGAAACGGGCGAAATCCCTGATTTGTGAAACGTGATCTGAACTCGACCGTCACGTGATCGTGCGGAACTTGTTATGCGTAGTTTTGTGTGCCAAATTTTGAAACTTCTGAAAAAACCCAATCAATTTCAAATTCTGATCATTACAAGACTGTTTCATCAAGCGTAAAACAGAAAATGAACTTATGCTTAGGGTAGATCATTCAACGGACGAGCTTAAAAACAGATGTGTCAATCGCCTTTTTGAACCGCAAATTATCAGTTTACCACCGGGTGTTCCGGTGAATATCAAAGATGCCACTCGAATGATTACAGACCGAATTAGACAACACTCAGTCCTATTACCATTATTAATAGTTGTGAACAATAGTTATTATGCCTCATTTTCCTGTTTTGATTTTTTTTTTTTGTGAGTGTGTATGCTCAGTCACGTGATCTCACAAAACGAAATCTATCTTCATTTGTTAAAATTTTGAATGAAATTTGTAAAGTATTCTTAAGATTCGACCTCATCGAGTGTAGAAGGTTTTTTTAAAAAGCCTGAGCAGTCATGAAATGAAAGAATTGAAAAAAACTGAAAATATTGCTAAGTAGAAGTAAGCGTTTCGTCTGGCGGTTGTCACCCCTTATTAAAAGCATAAGAACTGAGTACACAAATAAACAGCAGACGAATCATTTCGTTAGATATGAGAGGGTTAAAAATAAAACCATCGGCAAAGTAGAACATTGAATCTCGCTTGAACGGGAATTCGCCTTAAAGATTAAGATAATTTATTATGCGTTGTTTGTTCACAGTTGTCATTGTAATCTAATATTGAGCTGCACAGATTTCATGAATCAGGAAATTAAGCAAAAATTAGGAACTGGCCTCAGCATTGTGTGAAATATGAAAATATCCGCTTACAACAGTGAACATCAGATCATTAACAACATTATAGGATGCGGATGGGTTCACTGTATGGATTATATTTGGAATTTTAAAAGCTGTTCAGCCCAGCAATTTTCTACGTTTCGTTTACGTTTTTAATCTGATTTAGAGCGCTCAGAATGTACAACTTTCCAAGTTCAGTTTATGTGAGTGCCGCGGCGACGTTGTTGTCTACATAGAGGCGGTAAAATGCATGCTGGAATGATTGGTCACCATAAACCGTCATTGTACCAAACTACTTGAAAAAAACATCAACAAAAATATTTGTGTACATGAATACCTTATAAACAGCCTCCTCTTGTAAGCTCAGGATTTATTATCGCGTGTTTGAAGCTACAGAAGTCTTCCCGACTATTGATCTGGCCACGAGTCAGGGATAAAAATGCCTCGACTTACGTCAATCAGTGAGCAGGGGCTGCGACGGTCACGTGGTTATATAAATTATGCGTGTTCAGGATTGAGCAATTGCTAGTTTTCTCTTGTACTTTGAACACAAGAATCCATTACTTGACAATTGCCAATTTTCTGGAGGCATTTTCTATTCTGTTCGAAATTTAGCACTAAAATCCTGTACGCAAAAAATTTCAGAGTTGAAACGCGAGTGAAAGAGATGGTCGAAAGCTTCCTGCTACAAATTTGAGCAATCAACTACTCAGATTGCATAGGAGGAAGTGTTCGCTCAAAGTTTTATTTTTAGTGTACTGGTGTTAGATAAAAGGAAGTTGCTGCTTAACGAACAAAACCATCCTGATCGTTTTTCAGTTCAAGAGGAAGAAAAAAGACCACGAAATAGGTTTTTAAAATGTTAACCGTCGGCGTGATATAAGTATCGTTTATGTACACTTTATAGATGCGAGAGAAACCTTTTCGGACTTTGCTATATCCATAGCTATATTCTTCAGATGTGTCAAAAGGCAAACCGACTTATGAAAATTAAGAGTCACACCATATTCAATTATTGAAATCACTCCAGGGCACAACTCAGAACCATTCAAGAGAAATCATTAAAGCTTTAACCCCTCAAGAAACGGCCTAAAGAGAAATCTAAGACTATCCAGATCGTACGTTCTTTCGAAATCTCAAATTTTCTTTCATCTCAGAATCGTGAGCTACTATTCCGTGCTTGCAAATCAAAGAAAAAGGGTGTCTTACAAGTTTTACGTAATGTCTGTCGATAGTATACCTTGGGAAGCCCTCTCAGAACAAAAACAGAAAAAGATAACAAAACAGAAAGAGATAACAGGATTTGACATTTACGTACCTTGTAGGCAGTCGCCGTCCGCTACAGGATAATTTAGCCAGTTATCATGAATGCATACCTCCATACCCATAACGAGGAGCAGTTACTGAGTCCTGATCTGTTCCGTGACTCACGGTCGGTCTGATGTCCTTATTCCTTGACTGCAAATGTGTACTGAATCAACGTGCCTCTGAGATTAAAGGGACCTTTAGAAACCACGACGGCGACGCCAAGGAAGACTTCGATAAAAAAATGAATTTCTACTCTTAGTTAGAATTTCAAAAATGGCTGCAGGAGCTTACTGTCTCATACAGCGCCACAGCTCAACTTCAGCATGACGTATAAAGTAGCCGTTGAGTTCCAAATGGAAATTAAAATAATTTGCCGTCGCGGTTTCGGTTCGCAGACGACGCAGATTTTGGCGATTTCAAGTTGTTGTTTTGCATAGGACGGCTAAGAAATGTACAAAGTTTCAAAACGCACGTGCTGAGCTATTGTTCTGCCAATTAGATCTCTTGTTTTTCCACGTCCTCGTTGCCGTCGCCTTCGTGGTTTCTTAAGGTCCCTTAAATCTCGTAGACGACTTAAATTTCACTTCCGCTAGTTATGCTAATACTGCGAGGCAAGTACAGACACGCGGAAGCTTTAATTTATCCAATTACAGTTTACCGATTATTTCTGCTATTCTGCTATTACCGAGCTGTTTATAGTAGCACGAAGTCACGTTTCGGTAAATATTTCTAATCTGTTACAAATGAGCTACGCAGTGCGAATCAGTGTACTTTCCGACCTCACGATACAAAATTATACGATTACACTAAGACAAC
>NC_142527.1:25357700-25360200 GCF_964205215.1 Stylophora pistillata | reverse complement strand
GCTATTGTGCAATTTATTGGAGCTGATGGCTGTTGTGGTCAAACCGGAGTGACCTCCTCATCTGTGATTTTGGACATCGTGACAGTGGTCGTCATGGTGACAACATTGAGGGGACTGTGTGCTCGCTCTTTAGACGATTCGGTAAAACTACAGAAATATGAAAAGATGCATCAGTCTGTGATTCGGTTTAAAATTACGTTTTAAAAATTTGAGATTTCAAATTAAAGGTTTTTGGAATGATTTCAAAGCAGGGATTTTGATAGCTTCTGCTTGGTAAATTGTGGGTTATTTTTGACTGAAACTTAAGAGGGAACAATTAAACAAGTTTGGAGGTAGGAATCCTCATTCTTCAAGATTTTACCTTTCACTCAAGTTTCCTCTACGAAATTTCTCTTTGCTTTGAAAAATGTTGGAAGGCTTCTTCCGGATTTCGGTTTTTTTATACATTCATCAAAATCACGATCCGTACCATTGTGTTAGAGTGTGTTAGAGTAACAAGGTGCGTGACTTGTATTTAGCGCTTTCCAATTTGTTCATAGAAAGAAAAACAAACAAAAAATATTGTCATGAAAGTCATAGTTTTACCTAAACTACTCTGGCATGATAAAGGACGCGTGGTCTCTTGCATTCCTATTTTTTCGGGACTCTTATCACCAGCCTCCTCCTGAGTGGGAAGTGGAAGTGGACTCTCTTCGTACGGACCTTCGGGTGGCAGAGAGACTCTACCCTCTGTTTGTGTTTGATTGACTTGTTTATCGTCTTTACCATTTCCTTGTTTTTGATTTTTCGTCTGGCCAGCTCCGTTTTCCACCACAACCACACCAATCCTCATCGGTGGGGCCTTTCGGCCTTTACGCATAGCTTTGTAGCACGCGATGACGAAGATCGTGATGACAACAAAGAGACCGCCCACAAAAGAACCAGCTATGATGCCCATATTTGGTGAGGCGTCTCCAATCAGGTTGGAGACTGGCTCACTCGAAGAAGAGATTACTTCGCTGTTGATTGTAGAAGGGGATGGCCGCCATGGGGTCGTGGACTGATTTGGTAGAGAGGTTGACTGCGTCGTGCTCATACTTGAAGTCGTCAATGCGCTGCACTTGTCAGATCGCAGGTAGCTACACTGCATGCCTTTTCGTACACCTGAAACTTGACACTCAGGTATAATTATATCGTTATTATCATTACAGCACGGAGAGCAGGGCTTGCATAGTCCAAGCATGCCTTCGGCATACGCACCCGTTTTGCACCTTCCACACTCGGCCTTGGAGGTCACGGTACAGGTTTTCGTCGTTTCACGGTACTCACCGCAATTTCCACAGTCTTCACAAGCTGCTGCATTGAAGGAAGCAGAAAACGTCTCTCCTAGCACACATGGTTTGCACTGCACTGGTGTTGAAGGGGTTATCACGTCCCCGCAATTGACTGAAAGTCCCTCTCCAGGTGGGCATTTAAGACAGGCCTGGCACTGAATCGAACCAGTTACTGGATCACGGATTGTAATCTGATCAAGTTTGCACGATAAATTGCCCTGAACCCGCACGTCTGCGTGTTAAAAGGAAAAAAAAAACCAAACATTTCAGTACTGTATATGCGCACGATGTACTCCTCAGAATATATGGACCAGTGGGTTCTATCAGAGCTCTAGTCTAAGATTCGACTGTTGTCATGATAATTGTCTTTGACTGGCGTCGATGCATCGCTTTCTATTCGTAGATAAAACTGCTGTTGCAGAGTCATAATAAACTAGTTTTTAGGTTGATCAGCATTCCTCTGCAAGTAGATCATAAGACCCTTGGAAGAGTTTGCACCTAAGCCCCCCCCCCCCCCTACCATGATGCCTTTAACCATTTGACCTGAAAAAAATAAACGCTCTCTCCCCTCGATCTTCACCTTATAGCCTGAGTGATTTTCGCAGAGTTGATTTATTCATGTACTCATGAGATTATTGTGTGCTCGTATGTTCATCCCCCGAAGACTTCCCCAGATATGACCCGACGGCTGCCTATTTATGAGCATTACGTCTTGCATTATGGAAATGGGAAAAACGATGGTAAAACAAAAAGGTTCACCCCAGGGGTCTGACAGACATATAGTAATTACACCTACCGAAAACAAACAGTGTAAGGGAAAACAGCAACAGAAGTCCAGTTTTCCCCATCACGTGATCGTTTTAAGTCGTAGAAGCCTCGGTATTAGAGCAAAATCTGAAACGTTAAAAAATATCGTATTAGTAGCCGATGGAATTGTGAAAAAAAGATACGCGATAAAATTGTCCACGTCAATTTTCATTGACAATGTAAAATCCCGCGCGCCGCGTTTGAATGAAATAAATAAATAAAAAGAATACAAAGTGGGAACAGGTAGAGGAAAGTTGTAAACTAAATTCAAAAGCAAAAGAGGCTTTCTACAGTTGTGTCGACGCTGCTGGAATTATCACTGATCGAGACGAGTTTTTCTAAAATAAACTTGGTCTTAGACTAGGGATAGCTAGGGATAT
>NC_142527.1:25297700-25352700 GCF_964205215.1 Stylophora pistillata | reverse complement strand
CTACATCATCTCTGAAAAGGAAAGCAAACAAGTAGTAGCCTAATATCGTGACACTTTAAGAGCTTCTGCAAACAACCTAGAAGCTGCCAAATACACACTAGGCAAGGCATATGGCAAAGCCTACAAGCATCGTCACTATTTTATACATGTAAATACAAGTACTGTCTTGAATAAAATAGATGCAGATGTGAAAGAGACAGTAATTTCAAATGAATTCAGTCTTGATAATAAGTTGTGATTGATCATGACCATAGATAGATTACAACAATAACAACTTTATCAGTGAGGAAAACAATGTCAATGTGTTGTAAATTGTAAAGTGCACTCAATGCATGACATGACACAAGTGAATGATTTAGTACTTTTTTTCATCAGCAGACACCAAAAGTCTTGTTTATGTTTGATGCCTTTAGATTATTAGATAACATGCTCGTAACAGATTAAATAAATTATTACAAAACTGAAGAGCACCACACAGTCATTGACATATGAACTTTTATAAATACTTACCATGCCAGGTGTCACAGGAATTCTTGATGCCTCTTTGCTAAAACCAATTTTTCAATGATCTGACACAGTCATGGGCCACCTCTGTTACGTTGTATGCTAAAAGCAGGGGTATGTTTGATATGTTATGGTTTTTAGTAAGACAGGAATCCCACATCATAACAGCCAAAATGTAGAAACAGAGCTATCAATTTATTAAAAATGCTGCAGGGGGGGGGGGGGGGCAAAAATCACAAAGACGACTGATAAGATGATAGAAGTGGAAACAGGCTTTCAGAAAAGTGAGGCACAAGTTATCAAATTCATGGGGCTTAGCATTCGGTTGGAATTGCTTACCTCATAGAAATAGCTGTCACTGTAGAATGCAGTCATGTCTGGCATCTGCTATCATACACTGAAAGAGTAATTAGAATAAAAAATGAATGGAAGGAAACTGAGCATTGAAGGTAACTTGAATGAAGGTACAAAATGACCTAGCACTGCATAAGGTGTTATTTCAAATTTTGCCCACTGCAAATAACTTCAACAACACTGAACACACACAACGAACAAGTAGCTGGTTGCATGTCAACTTACATCCCCACTTGCAATATAGCCTTGTGTAGCTTTAACTTCTGCCCTTGCAACAGCCATTGTCTTGTTGCACAATTCCTGAACTACAGACCTATATCCAAATCCCTGGTCTTTATATACTGCCAAACAAAATGATACAGCCCAATAAGCTGCAAGGTACAGTAAAAGCTAGATTTAAATCATGATATATATCTTGTTAATCAAGTGCGAGGGCCGTACTGGGAGAATATCGGCTCGAGGTCTTGACAGTATGGACCGAGTGCAGGGAGGTCCATACAAAAAAAGAGCGAGGGCCGATATTCTCCTAGTACAGTTCCGAGCAAGCTTGGTTAATAAGAGATTTATCATATGACTGAAGAAAGCTTTTTCACAAGTGAAGGATCATTCAGGACAATGCCCAGTCCAACACTTAGCGAATATTGGACCGGCAATAGAGCATTTTGATTGGTTGATTTTAGATACTGGCCTGCCTGAGTCTTGTAATAAAGTTTGCTACAGACTTCACAACACTGCTGTTAAAACACAGGGAGGATCACATCCTAGAAATAGTAAAGATGTACAACAGTGTATGCGTTAAAAACCACATACTTGTGTCTATTGTTTTGTCCATCACACAGCCAATGCCAGCGGCCTCAGTAAAACCATGATACTGAGTTTCAGTAAGTCCAGTAGATGTGAATGCAGGAACCATTCTGCAAATATATATTTTCTTAGTATCACTCACCTGAGCATACAGATTTATTACAAGAAACAAAACATGGGAGAACAGAATGGAAAGCCATAATTTACATAATCGAAGAGGATATATTTGTACATGTAAACTCATCATATATATATGTGACAAACTTTCCTGGGATATTTTTCTTCGATAATGCTTACTTGCAAAGTAGGTCATGTACATATTATACTTACCTAACATTGGCGTAGTACTTCGCAGGGTGTCCCAAAACTCCAAAACTGAGCCAAGTAACTGAGTCATTACACACAGGGAACTTCAATCTTACAAACGTGCCCTTGACTTGAAAAAGTAGCTGAAGCCTATTTGTAATCTTCGCCACAAAACTCACAAAATGGATTCTCGGCCATTCGAGCACATCAGTCTTGGTGATGGATGAAGAGCCACTATCCACAGCTGATGAACAAATCATTTCAAAATACGAGAGAAGTCTTTCCATTAAATCAGTATTTTGCGTCTGTCTACCTATACCAAGAGCCGATTTAGCGTTGCTTATCCTCTGTGTGGTAGCTTCCAAACGACTTTGCTGATCTCGCCGTTCATTTGCACGTTTGTTGATTTTTGTACGTTTCTTTTTATCTGGAGGGGGAAAGCTGTCCATTTTCCGAGTCGAATCGTAGGATAACCTCAACAAAAGGTCTCACACTAAGAGAAATTCTCTCAGACAACTCCGATCTTACGAAGCGAAGTGACGATTATTTCGTTCGCGTTACCGCTCGATCGGGCCTGCAATATATCGCATATTGGCGCATAAATTCACTGGAACACTGCTTGCCACGGTACCAGTGAAATGAAGACTCACAATAGACCAAGATAGCCCCACGGATAGCCTGTTGGGTAGGGGAGGCTCAAAATGGCGGGCGATTTGAATTTGACAGTAACAACGCAAGTTTTTTACACGAAACAAGGAAATATTGAACTCCAAACAAAACCTCTCGCAGAAAAATAACTCTACTGATATTTTGCGACCGTTTCTGGGTATGTTTTATTGATTTTGACAAGTATAACAAATACTAAGTGTTCGTTGCGGTTCTCTTCATAGCCCGCCATCTTTATTTTTTGGGGTGAATTCAAAATTAGGGGGAGGAGCTAATGCCGTTTTATAGCGCGCCTTCGTGTTTAATTTCACTATCGGCTACCTGAGCGACACGTACGCGCATGCGTGCCTTAATTGTTCTCAGAATTTGTAACATTAAGGAAAAACAATAAACCTTGAAAAAAAGGCTATCATCTTGAGTGAACAACTCCTCTTGTCTCTCTCAAACAGTTTTTTTTTAAATAAAGACAATAACTATAATTTATTACACGACTCAGGCAGTAAGAGGGCCAATAACTAAAATTGACCAATCAAATGCTCTATTGCCGATCAATATTCTCTCAGTATTGGACCGGGCACTGTCCCGAATGGTCCCGAATGATACCACACTTGTGTCCCTTTGAACTTCAGTCGTATAAATAAATCTCTTATTCACCAAGCTTGCTCGGGACCGTACTGGAAGAATATCGGCCCTCGGTCTTTTTTGTACGGACCGAGCGCAGCGAGGTCCGTACTGTCAAGACCTCGGGCCGATATTCTTCCAGTACGCCCTCGCGCTTGGTTAATAAGATATATATAACAGACAGAGATAATTTAACAGTGAGGCTCAAAGGCTCTCGAGATCATTGGGAATAAATGGATTTGAAAAGCTCATCATACCCTGAAAAGAACTTTGTTCCGCTTTTGTTTAACAGAAGACAAATTGCATTGTCACAGGAAGAAAACTAAACTGTCACGTCCACAAGATCTACAATGTACCACGAGAAGGAAATAAAACTTTTAATTTCTGGGCAGCATCTACGCGGCCAATATCCACAAGGGCCTGGTACAACTTCTGAACTGTAGCATCTCCACGCTGAGACCAATCCTGAAGCAGCATTTGGGTGCTGTTCATTGGACACAATTTGAAATTTGTTACGTGAGTGAGTGTGTATCCAAGCTTACCGGCCAGAAGTTTCCAATTTTTGAACGAATCTGGATTAAGTAAAAATCCAAGTTCTTCATAAACGTCAGCGCTGATTTCTCTCAACATGATTCCTTCAGGCCCTACGTAGAAAAGTGGAACGTTTCACCCACCTTACGAGCAGTTCTGTATACGAAAATTATTTGCGTGGCATTCATGAATAATTAAAAATAATTTAGATACGTCACAACGTTCACGGTCATTTTCGCGGGTGACGCGCAAAATTACCTTCAACTCGAAAACTACAAAATATGGATCATGTATCTTTAAAATAAGGGTACCTCGACCAATGCATTTGTCCACATATCGATCGTTACTCGATCGACACTCGACCGTCACGCGACTGACACGTCGACCGCTGGTCTACCGAAACAGACCATCGACCGCCCCTCGATGAAAAGCTACCGAAACATTATCGACATTTCACTGACACTTGTTCGACGTTCTGTCGTTAGCCTACAGATATATCGGCCGCAACTCGCTCCACACACCGACTGACAAATCGGTCGATACGAAGTCGATCGACTCTCGACCGACACGCAACGCACATCTTGATCGACAGATCGATTTATACATTGGTCGTTACTTGACCGATATTCCACTTATAGTTGACCGATATACCGCCGGTAGTTGACCAATAAGCTACCAATATGGTAGCCTGCGAAGCAAGCCCTGGGGGAGAGGAGGGGGGATTGGGAAGCAAGCCCTGGAGGAGAGGAGGGGAATTGGGGCGAGGGGAGATGGTAAGTAAAAACTCGCCCCAATTCCCCTTCTCTCCTCCAGGGCTTGCTTCCCAATCCCCCCTCCTCTCCCCCAGGGCTTGCTTCGCAGGCTACCAATATGGTCACGGTCGATACCTCGGCCGACATCAGAGAAAGCTCTACCTAAACATCGGTCGACAGTCGCTCGACATTTCGGTCGCGTGTCGATCGAGTATAGATCGACAGATGCATAGGTCGATATATCGATCGTGGTACCCTAGAAAATACATGCAAAATATCTGTTTTGTAAGGTAGAATAACACAAAGGGACTACAAAAGAATAAAGGTGAAACTACAAAGATTAAGGATGGACAAGATCAAAGCAGATAGTACATGATGACAAGTCCAACCACGAGAACATGAGCAAAGGCCTATTCGAAAGTTTTCATTTCATTCTGGTAACGCCGTGAAACAGCTCACTAAAGTTGTTCATGGGTTGAATTTAAAAAAGATCAATATTCAACACTTCTGAATTTCAGTGACATTTCTATACACTCAGCCAGATTTCTGTATACATGTTTATCGTGTCCAAATAAAATGTGCATTCTCCTTATTATTCGAAATTAGCGACCATCGGCACTCTAAGGTACTACGAGATCCCAACCAAAGAGAGAGCGTCAGGTGGAAAAAATAGCCATTGTCCTGGGCGGAACTGTAAGCACATTCTTGCCACTGACGTGACTCTGAAACAAACACTGATTTCTTGTCACGCATTAGTTCAATTCGTAAAACAAAAACAAACGCAGTCATTATTGAATTTTTTATCACATATCACATTTATAATTCTAACTCACCTCTTGAAGTTGGATCATTATTGTTGCCAGCGCCATTTGAGGTTTGTTCGGCAGCATCAGGAACATCTTCCAGGCTATCGTCAACTTGAAAATCCACGGAATCACTCTTTCCGTTACATTTAAAGCTGCCCTTACTCTTGAACTCATTTAGGTTTTCCACTAAATCATTGCGACCTATCTGCGTAAGAAGATCTTTTAACAAACGCAGATTGTCTCTTCTTATCTCTTGTTTTATCTCTAGGTATTCAAACAGCTTCGTGGCGGTATTAATCTCTTCCAGTTCTCTCGTTGTTAACCGATCGCGACATAAATACTTCAAATCATGTAGGTTTCCTTCCGTTAACTCTTCGCACAAGGAGAAAAGACATTTTCGGTACTCTGAAACTGAGCTACCCTGCATTCTGGTTGCAAGTTCTCAGCCCCTATACTCTTACATAATCTTTTCAATTTTTTCGCTGAATTGCAGCACACTTCGGTCCCCACCAGCACATGTTTATCGGCAAAGGGGTTTCCCCTATCCCAAAATGCATTCGTCCAATGTGTAATAAGCTATCATTATAACATACGCATAGCCACCCGAGTCTCCTCAGTGCTCTGGTTCGATCTTCTCCGTTTTCCCGGGAGCGGCGTTCGATCCTTCCGAGAATGACCGGGTACTGGGGAGCACGGGCTCATTTCACGAACAGCGATTGATTATTTGGCCATACTATTCGCCTGAATAAAGACAAACTACGAAAATTCAAAATGCAATTTTAGAGCTTATTGTGCTCCAACCAAAAGGATAATTATTTCAAAAAAAGCAAGCAATAGATGCACTAAATGTGAAATGAATCTCTTAAGAAGAATTCAAAGGTGACCGACCGTCAAAAATTGCTGCTGTTACTTATGCATCAAAGAATTCCTAATTTGAAATTACAATTCGAAGGCGCTGCACAATATCACAATTATGTGCAATTTATTCTGGACAAAAGATTAATCATAAATTGCTGACAGAAAGTAGGTCAAGTGATGATAGCAGATGATACGGCCCGTGCTTGTTTTTGCTATGGATGGTCAAATAGAATAATTCGTAACAAATTTCCTGCTCTCTGAATGTTAAATCGCCAGTCATACTGTTCACTCCAGTAATGTTTTTAAAGTCGTTTACGAACCAGTAACGCTCAAGAACTGTAATGTCTTGGAAGACTACCCTAGGAGTTGTGTGACATTGTTCTATAACTGATAACGTGACAACCCACGAATGAACTCGGGCTTCCCTTCAGTAAGGATATCATAATCCACACGCACTTACCCAGCCAATGAATCGCTTTTCAAATTGTAATTAATTTTGACCCCTACTGATTTGTATTTCTCCCACCTACCCGCTTGCCTTAAACTTTCATAAACAGTTGTTCTTTAAATACTGCGTCATAGAATGGCCTAGACGGTCAGTGGACGCGGGCATGCTGTGATCTGTGATCTGTCTGTTATTTGATCTCTACTCTTGACGTTTCGTGATTATCCATAGCATCTTTTGACAATAAGCTTGGAAGAGCGGACTTTTTATTGTGTAAGGCCGTCTGCCAGAATCAGTTGATTCACCGAAAAACCCTCTGCAGAAAAAGTGTAAGAAGCACTTCACTGAAGAAGTTTAAAGCCCGATTCCTGCGGCAAGACGGTTATCCTAGCTACATTTTCGGCATAATCTGTTTACAGTTTACATTCTGCGACTTGCGATCAATTCAGCTGTCTCAGTGGTAAGCATTCCTCGCAAAATCGTATGCTGTATTACGTAAGATGATATGTTACTTGATTATTTCATGCATTCCCTAGCGTAGAAATGGGTCGCAATAGTTCCTACAGCGTAAACAATGAACCAACAGATCGTCAAGCGGAAATCATGCAAGCGAATCGTGAGTCTGACATATCAACGCCTAGCGCGCCTTCCAGCAACCCTTTCGACGATATTCGTCGGTCGAGCGAGAGCTGTGAGTCTTTGGTCTGCGCTTTAGCGTTCATATGTAATAAACAAATATACTTTGGGTTCCTGCGAGTGCGAACATTAGAAACCGTCATTAGGTAGAACTAGAAAATCAATTGTTACATCGGCATTCCAGGAACGTTCCAGAAATGCCTAATGCATTCTTAACCTCTTCATCTTTTACGGAAAGTCAATTAATCACATTTTAGACATAATATATCTCTAAAATACATCTCTCTTCCTTTCACTCAAGTCTTTTATCTTGTTATAGTTTTTAGTTCAAGTACGTGGGTTTTTCTTCCGTTGCGCTCGATTAACCAGAGGGTAGATTGCTATCGAAGAGCCGATAGACCTTGTCATTTAAATTGAGAAGAAGATGAGCTCCAAAGAAAAGAAGGACAAGACACAGAAAGGTGAATAATAAATTATGGTTGTTTGCCTAGGATGACAGTTGACCAAGCTTTGTTGAAGCAATGGTAATGTGTAAAAACTGCCAACTAGCGTTTCGAATCGAGGGAAGCACGCAAGATCGTAATAGAGCCTTGGCTCGTGGACACCTCTGGAAACAGGGCGTCTGAGAAGTATTTTCTCCGTACATTATCCGGACATCATCAAGCAGACTGTTGATGAAAATTAAGCAAAAAATATCAACGAGGAGATATATTTGATTTATAGCCAAACTCTCAGAAATGATTTCGTAAGATATGTGTCTTAGACACTTGAGAGAATTGCCATTTAGATCGCGCGAGTCAGGAAAAACTTTCAAGGCCTGACCATTTGCTGTCTTCAAAGCTTCGAGAGCAATTCAGTCTCTACATTTTACGAGAAAAACTGTTCAGGGACTTTGGCCGGACACAAAAGTGCGCATATTCATGCTTCAATACAAAGCGGTCAATTTTTGTCCTCTTTTTGTTGAGTCCCGCTATCGCATGGATTACGAAGTCAGTCAGGTAATGAATTTAGGCTGATAGTTTCGAAAGAAACTGTTTGGGGCTGCGTCGGTGGGAGTAACGAAATAATTTGGATATATCAACAAAGTTGAAATGGTAAATTGGCCACCTTAATGATTACAAAAGCTGACGTTTCGAGCGTTAGCTCTTCGTCGGAGCGAATTTTCCTACTTAAGTGACGCACGAGTGATTTCCTGAAAATAAGGCTATAGTTAACTTGACTCACAATGCTGAAATCTGGGAAATGTATATTAAAAAAAAAAAAAAAGGCAAGGTTCGTGTTAAAATTTTAATACCACATCCGGATGACAATACAATGCTTTTAAATACTTAAGGGATCAGACAGAAATTTTCTTGCAGCTCGTTAGAAGCCCCTACAAAATCTCTGCTGTTTCAGTAGTTAGAATGGGCTGCAAACGCCGCGGATCAAATAAGCAAAGCATTCGTGGTGTGAGCTTCTAAATCTTGATAGCTTGTGCAGAAAATTGCAAGTTTTCATGAGCTTAGCCAATTTGTTTAAAAATCGAGATCAACAACAGAATTAATTTGGTTTACTAATAATAATTTGTTAGAATGGACATTAAAAGCATTTAGAAGAACATGGAAAAGTCAGTGTCCTCGTACCACTTCCATGGCCTCTCCCAACAATACAATCTTTTTTTTTTTTTTTTTGTACAAGAACATCTAATTTTGGTGCTGAGGCTGACCGTTCTCCTTTTGTTTTCTCGCGATTTGAGCCTGAAAGCGTTCTTGACATGTTCTTAAAGTTGACTGGTAATTATCAATTCGGCGGACGTGACCAGACTTAGTTCCACTGCAAACTGAGTTGTGCTTAAGGTACCGTGAAATAATCGCTTTGTTAATGTTAGAGAATTTCCCTAAGTATTTGAGTCAATTATCCTGTTAGACTACAGTTTTACATTTCTTTTACCTTTATTTGTACTTCTCACCAAAATAAAAAAAAAATTAAAAAATGAGCCGTTCTTAACTGACTATCAGCCTGGGTATGTTCTTACTATGTTCTTACAATTTTGGTTAATCTCAGCCTGAAGGTTCTTAGGTAATCAAGTTAGTACAAGAAACAGCATGGTTTCTGTGGGTTGTTGGGATAAACAACGCTAGTGATACTTCAAAAATCACTAAAAATTACGAGCCGCGAAGCGCTGGGCGAGTGATTTTGGGAAGTTTTGAAATATCACGAGCGAGTTACTTTTTCACCATGTTGTCTTTGGCCCCCATGATGTATCGTCTACAAACCGCTTGCACTACAAGTGTACATTGACATTACTGATTAGTTCACGGGTACAAAAGCGAAAATAGGGATCGTAAAGCTCTTTGAGTTCAAACTAAAGGTACAGAAAGCGTCAATTGTAAGAATGAACTGATCATTACAGCGATCACAACTACTTTTTGGTTATCATACTTTACTTGTAGCAAAATGACAATATGTTTGTTAACTTCAATTACGAATATTTGAGCAATCTCGGATAAAACCTTTGATGAAATGTCATGAGTAAGTTGTTCTTGAATTAGAGGTTCTTACATTTGAGGGCGAGGATTAAGCGCAGCCGGAAATGCATCCACTTCCAAAGCATATAAAAAATTTTGGTCGGTTTTTTCCCCCTCCCTTAGCTAATTGTTTATTTTTTTTTTTCGCCTGCTTTGTTTTAGAGAGTAAGAAGGAGAAGAAAGAGAAGAAAGAGAAGAAAGAGAAAAACAAGAAGAGAGACTCGAAGGATTTAGAAGCGTCGTCAAATGGCTTCACCATGGAAAACGAGGAAAAGGAGGGATCCTCATCAAACTCAAAATCTGTGTTTGGAGTGTTCAGGCGCAGTGGACGGAAAGATAAAAGACATTCAAAGCATGGATCCTCGGACAGCTTGAAGAGGCTAAGTGTCGATTCAACTGAATCTGGTGACAGACGCTCTAGTGGTGTTTCGTTTGATGAGTCAACGAGTGTCAAAGTTTCAACATCTAGCACCGAAGTTGTGAAGGAGATTGAGAAGCCGATTGCACGGAGCGACCGGCCTTCTGAAGTGAAAATTGTTAGTACACCTCATCCAGCTCCGGTGAAAGATAAAGGCGCCGAGAAACCTGAACTACCCCTAGCGGTAGAGATTCTGAACTCTGTTGATATTGTGATTGCAAACAATGGAAGAGAGGAAGTTCAAACCAAAAAAGACGAAGAAGAATCAGTTGTAACGCCAGATAACGATCAGGGGAGCTTAAAGCAGGAAGAACCAGAACCTGAAGATTTAATGGAGAGTAAAGTAGGAGAGGCCAACACTAAAGAACACGAGCAACATGAATCAGTGAATGACCAGGTGATGGAGCCCGATAATCCTGATTATGAAGTACTCCTGGAGATTGAAAAGGGTCGTCCTGCAGTAGAAAAAGAAGTCCGTTTGGTGGAAATAGATCAGAAGAAAGAAAATCAATTCCAAGTGCAAGTCGAAGAATTTCTGAAACTTGATACTAACTTCGGAGAAACATCGATGTCAGAAGCTAATGATAAGGAGCAAGATGAAAAAAAAGAGAGGAAATCTGTTCACGATTCAGAGCAAAGGTTCAATTTGATCCATAAAGCGCCTCCGTCTAAGGAAAAAGGCACTTTTACCACAAGCACTCTCAAGCAAGAATCAACCAAAGGAATGCAGGTGAAAAAAAGCGATGGTCCCGAAATTCAAGCCCAGTCGAGAGAAATATCGATGTCAGAAGCCAATGATGAGCAGCGAGATGAAAAGGAAGAGAAGAAATCTGTTCAAGATTCAGAGCAAAGGTTCGATATGGTCCATAAAACGCCTCCGTCTAAGGAAAAAGGCACCTTTACCACTAGCACTCCCAAGCAAGAATCAACCAAAAGAATGCAGGTTGAAAAAGGGGATGGTCCCAAAATTCAAGTTCAGTCAAGTAATTACGCAGTGAAAGGAGACAAACAGACATCCGCAAAGGAGTTTCACTTTAAAGTTCAAATCGGGAACGACATCAATGATGCAAAGTCGTCTTCAGAACTACTCCTGGTGCAGTTGGTGGAAGTAAACAAGAAACTTCGCATGTTACAAGGACAGTTACTTGAGTTCCGAAAATCTAACGGCATTTTGGCGTAATAACAGAAACTCTCTACTACTGATGCGATCCTCGCTAAGTGGAAGAGGTTTATGCAAGAATTGCGTTTCTAAGTAGAAAGAGACAAGATTTGAATGTTTTATGTCAAGTTTAATGTAGTAACCCTTTATATCAAGATGCTACCCTGTAGAAAGGTTTGCTTTGATCACTGGCTTCTGTTTTGTGATTGGTTAGGTTCTTTACATGCGCTTTAAATTAGGTAACATATTTCTCCAAAACTGGCTCAGTAGAAGTGCAATTGTTTTTTTCTTTTCTATGTTATTTGAGTTTGCATTAGTATTTGTCTTTTTCTTTTTCTTTTTTTACAAAAAAAGTCGCCTGATGCATGTAAAAGCCTCTTTTTTTTTAGGAAAGCGACTTTTATCAACACTGCTGCGCTAGTTTCGGCCCTTTCTTCTCTTATTCTGAGCTTTTCAATGAGCGATTGCCTTCAAATCTCCCTCTTCAGTGCTCATGAATAATTAATGATGTCCAGGTATTCTGCGCGATGCTCAATAAGCATCAGATTATTCTTAGTCAGGACGGAAACTCGTAATTTTTTTGGCTGTTAGTCTGAACAACGTTGAACTGTAAAACTACTCTGGTCAGGAAGGTCAATTAAAAGCAGTTTTGCATTTTATTGTTTTATTGTTGTCGCAGCTGTTGTACCTTTTAACATAGTTAATAGAGGGGACTCTGCCATGCAGAAATAGAAGAAAAACTAAATGATAGTTATTCATTGTTAAGTTCAATTCAAGTATCATTTAGCCTCAAGTGATAATGATGTCAATTAGATCTTACATTTTGAAAGATATGCTTTAATTTAGAAGTGGATTATTAAATTGATGTCTTTTGGATGATTTTTGAGACATGTGAACAATATGTAAACAAATTTTGATCTAAAAGTCAATAACATCTTGAAACACCAAGACTGCTTTTGACATCATTATATAGTTACTGATAATTTTATTGCATAACTGGCATGTGTATAGTTTTAACTAGAGTAATAATTATAGCTTTCGACAATAAATGATAACATGAAACTACAGTATTTCCCTGTTGTGACCTCAAATTATTTACAAATCAAGCGTAAGGTATCTAGCACTGTTCAGTACTTGGAGGCCCATTTTCATCCGAGATCCTTTGCAGTCGTTTGTTTTTGTTTTGGAATCGCGCTATTGTTAAATGGCGAACTCTGATAGTCATTCACAAACACTATTAAAAAGAAAAACAAAGATTTGGTGAAGAACACTGTAAACAAATTTGCAGCTAAATATTTTGGACTGAAAAATCATAAATCGAGTCTGTGTATAAAACTTGTACAAAGCTTACTTGATGTTGAAGGAAATTGTTCGGCTTCAACACTAAATAAAAATATAAACAAATAACCAATATTGGCCAAAACGGAATTACTTTACGCATTTCAATTATAGAATAATGACTTGTACAAATGAGATCGCTTACATACATATCTCAGGATCTCAAGTAAAAATCAGTCAAATAATTATTCTCACCTCGAAAAAATCTCCTTGGAGTCTCTAGTTCCCTCGTAGAAACAATGCAATAACATTTCTGCAAAAGCACTGTCTGTAGTGTTACCGAAACCCATGGTTGTTTTCCTTGCCCTCCATAAATCATACACAGACTCTCGAAGTCGAATAACCTTTGCCGAGCCGGGCAGACTCGGCCTTCCTCTAGACCGCTTCTTCGGCGGCATCAACTTTTCAAATGACGTTTTTCACCGTCATACATGTAAGAATTAAAAACTATTTACTGATATGGATACTACGAAAGTTTGTTGTTCGCACATGATTCAAAATGGAACTTTGAAAGCCCTAATTAGTAAGATGGAAGAAGATTTCAAAGCGATTCCGCAACTACGAGGAAAAAAGCGTATTTTTCATATATAAAAAATGATCCGGGCGCGCAAGGCATCTCGGTTGAAAATGGGCCTTTAAGTGTCCCATTTTATGAATTATCCAAAGAAGCTTAAGAAATTAAAACCTTTAGACATAAGCACGGTGAATTCGGAAGTGTTTTCTCTAAGCTCTTTCAATAAATTAACTTCCTTTTCATTTTTTTATTGACTCTTTGTACAGCTAAACTGAGAGTATGACTCAATTTTTCGAAGATAGTGATGATGTCTTCTATATCGTTTTGTCCGTTAAAAATGGGTTGAATCTACAAAATAAATACAAAAAAAGGTACAAAAGAAGTTCAAATGAAACAATTGAAAATTCAAGTCTCTGACATAGCAAATTAGATAAAGAAAATATATAAATACTTGGATTACCATCGATAGGCCATAGAGTAGCGCCAGGAATACCGAGTAAAAATCTTTGTAAGTACACTAACTTTTCTTATCAGATGAAAAATATGTACTCACTTGTTTATTGAAGCTTTAAACTACCCTTCGATATCTTTATCTGGCCAAAAAATTCTGGAATTCCGTCCAAATATTCCCCAAACAAGAGAAAATGTTTCACAATGTCCGCCATCTTTGTTTTTGATGTGCACTCACGCTGTGACGTCACAGGGAAGTTCAACATCAAATACGAAACAAAAGGCCGCACCTTTGATGTTCGCCGGGTCTCCTAACCAGTCCCCTCTATTAACTATGCTTTTAATCATTTTCTCTTTCCATCGTTATGCCTCGATTAGATTCCTAGTTCCACTAGTCCAAATTCGGTAACAAATATTGATTCATCCCTTTTGAAATCAAAGTAGAATATTAGAGAGTACATATAAAGAAGAATTGTTAGGGCATTTATCGACTTCAGGACCGTACCATACCTTGCATTTAATCTGTGCAAATATTTCGGAGTAATTTGCTATCAATTAGCTGTTAGGCCGCGCGGCATATTTAAGGCTGCTTTTGATGTGACCTCAAAAAAATTTAATTGAACTTGCTCTGAAATAGTGGAACATTTCGCCCTTTGATTCTATGAAGAAACTGCCATCTCATTTCTAACTAGTTTCAAAACCGATTTTATGAGGGACAAGAAATAAATAAGCAGAAAATAGACAACTACCCGATGTTCAACCGAATTCTCAGGACAACCAAGCGACGAAGTGTATGAGAGTCAACTGATGAGAATTGAAACTCAGATCTTTATAGCACTACTTTCAAACTTAGACTGGCGAGACAGGCATGAAAGAATCGTAAGGGTTTTCTCGCATGGTAAAGAAACCAATTTCGAAAAATGTCGCCATACAAGAGCACTGGGGTTGGAAGGCTTTTCCCGGACCGTCTCACGTCAACCCGTACGGCCCTACACACGTCAGCTTTCATGTTCACAATTGTTTTCTATGGGATTGCGTGAGTGGGGCCGAACGCCGGGCCATATGATAAAATGTGGTATTTCGAGGAAAAATTCCTACAATGCGATACTGCGGTGTCCTGAAATCCTAAGGTGTGCTTGTTTGTGTGGTTAAAGCTCCGGTGTACGGTGAAACAAAATTATTTGCGTCAAAGCGGTTTCAGTGTTAAGTGGACCTTTGTGTAATGATCTATGACCCTTGTAGACCTTGCCTGAACTAAATTTAGCTCATCCTATTTGTTATCAATGCTGTAAGATGCCAAATTAAACATAATTTGAAGCAAGGCTTTCGAACTCAGCATACTGATTAGGAAACATACGATATGCAAGCAGGGACCCACAAAACGGCCTAGAAAATTGGCAATAACAAAACCGACTTAATCCACATGGTGACTTTAACGTGGCTATGTTACTTATTCAGCTGTGTTTGTGAACCGTGTGAATGTATCCTGCGGAGTCGCAGTTTCGTAAACTTTTCGTGCGGTAAAGCGGTGCGGTTTCGTTTAGTTTATTTTTGCGGTCTTGCGGTATTCAGAGTTCTTTGAGGACCCCACCAATAGCGTGACTTCCCTCCTCTTAAGATAATTTCATGTCTTCTTAGCTCAATATTTTTAATCTCTCAGCGTTTACGAAGTGAGATTCCTTAAGTAAAAGGCTTAAAGTGAGAACGTATTTTTTTAAATCCAATTCGAAAGCTTGTACAGAGTGATAAATTTGGGCATTCAAATTAATTCTAAATTTCCTTATCACCGCGCATCGCAGACCAGCTGACCTACCAATTTGGCGGCTTTTTAGGATGACCCGCTCTATTGTCACGTTAATCCTTTAACAAATAGACAGAATTTGGAATGTTAAGTGACTATTAATGCGGCGGGAACGAGTAACATTTTTCACTGCAGACGTAAACACAGAGAAGGATGCCTCGTTCGTTTGGGTATTTTGTCATCTAGATAAAAATTTGACAAATAGTTTGCCATTGGATTTTCAACAATTTTTGATGGGTAAGTGCAGCTACAATTCCTATATTTACTGGATAAATTACCAAACTTGCTACTCACTAGGCGTTTAATTTTGGCTTTTACAGCGCTCCTAGGTCAAAATTGAGAAACTGTCGACAGCTAAGTGTATCTTGAAGCCGGAGGTACACTGAATGATCAAATCCTATATCTAGGGGGTCTGAGAAAATAACAGCCCGATCTGTTTTTGGTCAAGTTTCATATATGACAGTTATTGTGCTATATCCGAACCCCATCTACTTTTAACAGAGTTAATATCGACTCTGCTTTTACTGTTTCAAATGAACCAAAGTCTCGTCGGAAGTTGCGCCCCAATATATTACTGACATCATGGGTGACGTGACAAAGTTTGTCCGACTTTAGGCTCTGCATTAGGAAATGTTTCCCTCTTGTACCATCGATTTCACATCACAACAGTAAAATTTTTATTTGTAAGGCACTTTGATGAAGCTGAACGCGCTAATGTGTATGAAACTTCAGCTACATTTGTACCTCATTCTGGTGTTTCCAGACAAAGTTACCAATACGGTAATTTCAAGAGAATCACGTGTGTAATGTCATATCAAAGACTCGTGAATTGAGAAACCGCGGCGTAACATCACGTCGTATGCTGCTGTAGGTCAAACACTTAACTTTCTGACTTTAATCGGGTGTTTGGCCTTTCTATTTACAGCAAAATGGATCCTAGAGACTGCACTGTGATAGATCGGCATTTCTCGAGACTTCAACAATGCCTGGAACCCTCAAAACTTTTGCGTCATCTTGAAACAATTGGCGTTATTGACGAAGACGACGTGGAGACCATACGCGAAGAGAAAAAGAAAACGTCAAGAGAAAACCAAGTGGCAGTGTTTGTTGACATTATAAAAAGACGTGAGAACGGCTTGAGACATTTACTTCAGGCTTTGTTGAAATCTAAAGTGCAGGATTTCTTAGCGAGAGAGCTTCTTGAGGATGATGTTTATGACGAAGAAGGTGAGAGCGTTGTTCCGTTAAATATTATATTTAAGGACAGTATATTTTTATGTCTGTGTTTTCACAGGCGCGTTGCGTTACTTGCCTCTAATTGCCTTTGTATTTTTTTATTCTGAGAATGACCGTTGCTAAATTTCCTTTGGATGTGACCAAACGTAAAAATTGAATGCCAGTACATTATGAACCACAAAAGCCGTCGTTTCCTCGGAATATTTCTCTTGTTTACTTGCTTTTACCAATATTGGCTTCGTAAGGAAAATGAAACAGATTCGTCTCAGTTGCCAGCTGCGAGTTGAGACTTGTAGCGAAACACTTGAGTTCTAAGTCCTTTTAATGAGTCTGTACGTTTGACTGTAAAATCGGTGCAAATAATAAATCCTATCGAGTATGGTGTGCGTTGTGGGTTTTTGTTATGACTATCAGACGGAAGTCAGAGGAGAAACTTGTCGATCTTTCTCAGTATTGACCGCTTGATGTTGTGGGTCACTTACTTAACCTCTCACCAACAGCTTACTGAGCTTTGAGTTTCTCAAACCGACATTTTAGCTTGGGATAATGTAGAGCCAGTTAGTTCGCATTCCGTTTATTTAACACTTTCACAGGATGATATTATTACCTACCATATTTGCTAAGACCCTGCATTGTAAACCTATGCGGAATAATTGAAAAAACATGTAATTGCGTGACCATGGGGCTGATTTGTTTATAATTTTACTCACGTTTTGCTGCTCTCTGAAAGAGTTCAGTTGACATCCGTCAGTAACCAAACATGAGCCAGCTCAGAGGGGGTTAGTTTTAAAAGAATCTGTGGTGCTCCGTCAGTGAGGGGTATTACAAGATAATTTGAATTTATAAACTGAGTTAATAATGTAAATTGGCCACCGTATAAAGAGTTTGTAAGCTAAACTTTCAAGCGTCAAGGCGAAAGACGAGGGGCATGCGCTATGTCGAAAGGCTTAAACTTGAAACTTAAGCTTTTAGGAGCCTCAACGGTGGCCAGTTCATATCATCAATTCATGTGTTAAAACCAAATTATTAGCGAGCTTAGTCTTGTTAGGGTCATAGTAGCCTAAAGCGGCCTTTCAACAATGGGTTTCTGCGTCAGCGTCGCTCGTCGAGATTTCAGGCATGGGGGAAGTTTGGAGATCACGAAATATGCGTAAGATTTGCTGCAGGCGTAGCCGAGGGCAACCCTAGCTTCTTGAGTGCTCTCTAAACTTCAAAAGTGCCCCATATTTTGATCATCAAACAGCTCGCGTATGAACTAATTGCTTTAAAACATTTTGAAGGTTTTTCTATTTCAAAATGAAATATTTTCCTCGAGTCGCAATGTCTGGTAAATCTTTGTCAATCGTCTGGTTTTGGAAAGAAGTTCTAACGAATTCGAAGAATTAATTTGTTAAACAGCTCCGTTTCCGTCGCACGGGAAGAAATAACAGATGCTAAGAAAACAGGATTTAAGTTATTTTATCACTTGTGTGTAAACTTGCTTAAGGATCGGATTTTAACGTCGATGTATGTATGCAAATTTTTCGGGATCACCAGGTAAACACGGAATACCCAAAAGCTGGGCTAAGGAATCTCTCGGGACAAGAGCTTTGTTCAAAGAAGTCCCCGACTTCGTCTAGAAGCGAAAAACGAGCGAATGTCTTGCGTATATTGAACCCGCGCATTAGATTCACCACGCCTGAATCGTTGTTTGACTAGATCGACCTTCATGGCCAGAAAATTGCGAGACGCTCTGTTGAAAATTCGGAAAGGTCTAAAATTTTTCACAAAATCCTTTAGGTACTCATGAACAATTAGAAACAGTACTTGTATTTAGAAGTCCATACAATCTTCCGATCTCTCTTTTTTTCTTTTTTTTTTTCCACCAGTGATCAGGTGAGGCTTTGCAGCATTTAGGTAAAATCTTGCAAAGCCTCACCTGGTTGAAGGCAGCAACGTCAGTTTTCATTTTTCAGCTAAAGCCCTGATTTCTTTCAGAATTTTTAAGACTTAGATGTTCATTTTTTTTCTGGATCGAGTATTCTTTACATGTTAAGGTCAATTTAGACTTTGAAGGAACAGGAAAACCTTGAAATTTTCGAAACGTGCAGTTCAACTCTATAGCAATAAGACGGGAAATTTGCTGCTAAATGCAACTGCATATAACACGTAAGATATGAGATTTGGTATCAATAGAAATTGGTTAAGACTGAATTTACGTCACCGTTGTCGTTCTCTGACCTTTCAGTCAGGTGAGGGCCTGGAGAAGAGAAGGATGCTTAAGAGGTGTGCAAG
Source organism: Stylophora pistillata (assembly GCF_964205215.1). NCBI lineage: Eukaryota > Metazoa > Cnidaria > Anthozoa > Scleractinia > Pocilloporidae > Stylophora > Stylophora pistillata. The sequence continues at coordinate 25,333,720 of NC_142527.1, read as the reverse complement.
GACGTAAATGTGTAAATGAAGTCATGAAAATCGAAAGGAGAATTATTTAGGTTACCAAAGCAGTGATTATCTTGGAGAATTTCAGTTTCTTCATGTTTAATTCAAGTGCAATTTATTTAATTTTTCAGAAATCAGCAGTATATTGTCGGAGCTGGAAAACGATTTGGATGAGACACAATCCTTGAAACTGAGCCTTATTGAGGAGCAAAAACGGCATAAAAACACTAAGAAGGAACTGGAGGAGATCAGGAGAAGCTCCATCGTGTTTAGTGACTCAAGCAGCTCGGGTTTGTTCGCTGATTATGATTCAGCACCGAGCGACGGCGAGGAATACGGCGACTACTCGACTAGAAAGGAGATTGAAAACACACCAAGTCTGAACGACGACCATTCTGCGTCGCTTTTTGATCAAGATCAGTCTGAGTTCCAAGACCCGGAACCTCAATCAGCGGCGATAAATGACGATTTAGAATGGGAGCATGAAGATGGCTGGCGGAAGTTTGGGAGCCTTGATAACCTACACTCTCTGACTCGAAGAAAGTCTGAAGGAAGTTCGTCTAATAAGCTGCGGAAGAGCTCCTCCATGGGAAAATTGAACAGTGATGGTCGAGAGAGGTACGTGAGCGAACGAAGACGCTCTGGACATGCCAGGTGGTGCAGCGACGAGAGCCTTGAGGGCGGCAGAAAATGGTCGAGTTCGCCACACAGAAGTAAAAGTGACGATGGAAAAATGGACCTTCTAGAGAGCAAAGTGGCTCTACTGGAAAAACGGCTTCGAGATGAGCAGCGAAAGCGTCAAATTTCCGAAAATGAAGTTGCCAAGTTGCACGTAGAGAAGGAGAATCTGTTCGAGGAACTCGAAGATACTCGTGACCAGCTACATATAAGACTCAGCCACCTGAATCTATACTGCGCTGATGATGATTGCTACGAAGGAGAGTCATATTTCGAGCAAAGTGAAAATGTAAACGATTTTTCAGAGGTGCGAAAGGTAAACTGTGAAATCAGATCCGTGGAAAGGCCTACTCTAGCGCCAGCCGGAATCGAAGAAACTGCCTCCCGTAGCAGCTCACCTGGCGTTGATAAACTCCGTTCCCAATCCGAGCAAATGAGAAGAACACGTCTGACCGGAAGTTGGAGAACAGTGAACGCTCAGTTTTACGAGCTGGACGAATACGATGATGAGATTAAGGTCGAATTGGATCCAAGTAACATCATGGACACATTGCGCAGACTCAAAACTTACAATAACGTTTTGTATAACGATGTATTGTATGAAAGAGATGAGCTAAAGAGTCTGAAAAGAAGAGCGTCAAGACTAGAATCACGCAAATGATGAAGATGTAGCATGTTAAGTAGGAATGCATGAACTTTGCCTGCTTACTTGTTACCAGCGACAGAGTAACCTTTTGTAAACTAAAAGCGCCTTCCTCAGTTGAGTAATGAGGGTGTCAGCGCGGAGTAAACGAGAAAGACGATTATTATTTAAAGAAGTGAAGACTGTTAAGGAGATTTTGTTGCTAAATAATGTCCCGTTTATACCAAACAAACGATTTTAAAAGTATCCTATGTTTAACTGATCCGAGCTAGAAAGTTAATTAAGTAAAATTACTCGGTCGAGTAGTTACGAACAGTTCCCTGTTTGGCAATGCAAGACGTAAGATTTGGTATTTGATCACCTAATTATATACCAATGTTATGATCGGTACTCGTAAAAGCAAAATATATTTAACTATTCCACCTTTGATTTTTCATTTTCGGCTGATTAAGCGCCAGAGGGCAAAAATCATTGGCATAAATATTTAAAAATGACTTCTGTTTTATTCAAATTTGAGTTAAAGGACATGTGTTAGAATAAGACAGGATACGTAAAGTACATATATTTATTTTATCTATATTTTTTTCAACTTTTCTCTTTCTCCTTTTTTTTAAAAACCCTACCATTAGAGTTAGATGTCTCTATTTGTTTTGTGTAAGGCAAGGCTGAAAAAAGGAAACTCTTAGAATTCGTGATTTTTGCCTTTGCTTTCAGTTTTTCTGTAGAATAGGCCAGTTCCGAATTACGTTTGGCCTCTTTTTCAAAACGAGGCCTGGTGCTCAACCATACGTATGAAAATTAGTTTAATTTGCATGTGAATGAAAACTTAGTATCATACGAAAGGATGAGCACCATGACTCGCTTTGAAAAAGAGGCTAAAGGAAATTCGGAAATGGGCTATTGACAACTACCAAAAGGAAGGACTTCAGGATCAAGGTGGGAGAGATTGGAATTATCCTTATTTGCATGTGAATACCAATTTATTTTCAACTCAAACACTTTCCCCACTACCCTCGTTTTGGAACAGAGGCTTCCGGCTTCTGAGAATTGGCTTACAGTACATGACGAGCAAGAAAAATTTCAGCTACAAAAATCTATTTTTTCTATTATTACTTTTATTATTTTTATCATTGATTATTTAAGGACCATATTTTGCATATCACTCAGCTTTATTCTTACATCTAAGGATTTATCAATAGTTTAAATACAACCAATTAAATATGGTACTGCCTGAAAATGAACCGCAGACTTTCACTAAATTAAATTGGTGACAAATATCCACGTAATCCTTTTCCGCTGTGTTGTTGTTTTTTTGTATTTGACAATTTCGGTTTTCCTGTTCTTATATACTATTACGCTTCCAGCGTAACAACATTACTCTCTAGAACATAGAAACAAAAACAACCACAATAACATTCGAGTAGAATATCTATTCCGAACGGGTGAACAGTAAAACTTCTCCGCCATGGAACGTTCTCTCTCATGGTGTCCTGCAGTATTTGGTTTTGCCTATTTTCACATCAAATAGGCTGAATTATAAACCAATCTCAAACAGTTCTTTCTGAAAATGTTTTCGTAAACTCACATGCACCGTGCCCGAATTAACAATCTTCGCGGAAGCCCTTAAGCTGATGACCTGTCAACATTTTTCTTCACGTATGGCTTTAGTCGGTGTACGATATCGTTCCTTCCAATAAGTTCCAAGTTCTTGATAACATGATGAAGGGGCAAATCTGGGTGTAGAGCCTTCAAATGGACCATTAAGACATGGGATGGACTACCGTTGCGTTGGAACGCATTTTTGAAAGATCTCCAGGTTGCGGATGGAATGTTGTACCGGAAAGCTAGCTTTTCAAAGTCCCATCGGTCTCTTTGCATGGCATCAAGCTCCTCGCACATCCAGTCGAACACGTCCAGATAATTTTCTTCTAGCCCCACAAGGGTCAATTCGTCTACAAGATAGTTATGTAATCATTAATTCATTTGCTCAAACCGGAACAATTCATTTTTCAATAATTACACTTTCCATGAAAGAGTACCCTTGCAAACGTTATGAGGGTGTTTTCCAAAACGACATATCATCTAAGCAATATGGTGTTAGAATTGACTATCGTCTATTAACAATAGTCTAAACGCACCTATTGACAAATGAGAGTGCGTAGAGTGTTTGAAATAATTCATAAAACGAATTTCAATTATAAATTACCACCGCTGAACCTACCTGGGTTAACTGTGTATTCAACATATGCAGGTGGGCTAAACGGATAAGGCTGTGACGATGTTGAATCTTGGGATTGTGGTAACGGAGGCCAACTTTTACCGGACGATTCACCGCAGATGTGATGAAGTGTCTTGGATCCACTTGTCTGAATAAAAACGCGATTCAAAAAAGGTGATATTGATCCGTTGGATTGTGAATCTGGTTGGTTAGACTCACACAGTGCTTTGCTTTGGGGAGAACTTTCGTCACCATTTCTTGATTCCACGTCTCCCGAAGAATCCCGTGTATCTCTTAGTCTGCGGCACTTCTTAATAACGATCTGGAAGAAAATTCTCGTCAAACCTACTGCAACCGCTGCAAGTGCAATTATTACTAAATTTGATTTGTCGGAAGGAAAATCAGTCTCAAAAGCCCGAGTTGGCTTCTTTGTTTTATTCGTGATAACTGAATTTAATGAATGATATGTTGATGCAATGCTTGGAAGAGGTGTGCTTTTTTTCAGTCTAGGCGTTGATTTGATGGACCTGACTTTTTCGCTGCACGTTGTTGACCGAACTTTGCACTTGTGTTTGTACCTGCTGCATTCGCTTGCAACGAAATCTTTGTCATCTCCACAACACTCTGAACAAGGCCTACATGAAAATGACAACAGCTCATAATAAAATCCTTCCTTGCACCTGCTACACTGACTGTTTGACTTATGGGTGCAGTTCTTTAATATTGCTCTCCCTGTCGAGCATACCGTGCAGGGCTTGCAATGAGCTGTGTCGTTTTTGTTAGAGTATGTTTTGCCAGGTTGACATGGAACACAGCTAATATCTGTCCAGTTTTCAATTTTGGTTCCACATGGTACCGAAGGCTCTGATCCAGGAGGACAAGAGGGGCAGTCCAAGCATTTAAATCCTGCCTTTCCGACGGCGTTGGTCCAAATTACCTGTTCCGGATTGCAGGAGGAATTTGCTTCAGTGGTAAATACCTGTCGTCGAAAGAATGACACATTGTGAAAAAAGGTGGTCATTGCATTCGATTACCCAAATTTCATTATTATTACTTGATAATTAGTATTGCAAAACATCGACTACAAAAACTTATCCAGCTGAAGATAAATACAGACATTTATTTTATCCATTTTTAAATCACTGGTAATCTGAATGACCTAGATCAGAGCAGTGCGATTTACTCTACGAATCGCACCATGCTCTAAGTAGAATCTTTTTTCTAGTCAATGAGGAAGCAACACAAACAAAATAACCAATCAGATATCAAGCCTTGTTCAAAGTAAACAATAAAAATACAGGAAAGTGAAAGACAAAGAAGCATTTTGGGACTAATTTTGCAAATGATATCACCAAAACTTAACAACTAAATCCTGTAGTTCGCCGATTAACTTGATTGCGATTTTAAAATGGTGTGATAAAATAATTATTGAGGTTTGTGTCAAACAATATATATTTTTTAATTGCATTGCACACAACACTATTTACATAACTTTCATTACAATACTTAACTACTGCACTAAACATAATAAACAGGACCTGGTAAAACACAGCTAATTCACACTCACTCACATACACACAGTCACGAACAAGTTTACATAGCAAAGTCGCACCTGTTTGAGCCCGACATATTCTAAATTATTCAACTACCTCTAGTATTTATATTGCCCACTTCTTCCTAAACATATCTAAATTATCATTTTTGTACAGATATATTTTTCAGTCTCGTACTTTAATTTGACTTTTGATTGAAAACCACGTATACTTGGAAGTTCTTTATTCCTTCTATAAGTAACAGATAGTTAAGTAAGGGAAATACTGGTGTTAAAAGACCGATTAATATATCCTTCAAATTAAAATGTATCTGCTGTTCTGTCAAAGATAAGTAATATAGTGTGTCGAGCAATTTGATCTGAAATCTTACTTTTGAATTGGAAGATCTCGGGCGTATAGTTATATACAGGCTAAATTGTACTCTACTCAGTTTAATTATCATATTTATTAATCCTATCGTGTGATTTCATCATGTGGTATAAATGCTTATCATTAGTTAAATTGTTTCTTGGGCGCAATGCCCTATTGAAGTCTTCAATTTTCAGTAATGATATACAAGTAAGAATGACTCATGCAAAACTGAGCTGATATTTATCATTTTTTCGAAACATAACTCTCCCCTGATATTGAAAATGTGAATTTCATATCCAGTGAAATTCCAGTTCCATTGTTGTGATTCCATACGCAAAAAAATTGGCTTGATCTTCTTTATTTACCTGAAGAGCAAGTACAGCCTGAACTACGTTCATGTGGAATTTTTCATTAACCCACTCACTCTAAGCCAAATTATATAACGTGCTCTGTCAAGTTTGTATTCATATGTAATTTCTTATAATGTCACTTAATTTGTGATAAAAATTGATCATACCCGTTCACACCGTCTGTACATCAAAATGAATAGTACGATGGAAGCTGAAGTGAAAACAACCTCAAGTGCTTTAAACTTCTGAGAGGAAATCACTTGAATAGGTAAAATGACACCTATTGTCAGATTCAGTTGTGTGAATAATTTCATATTTTCTTAGAATGACAGAAATGCAGTACAGAACTTTCAGTGTACTTAAACTCATTTTATAAAATATCAATGTAAAAGAAAAAGTTCAATTCAGACCACTGATGGGTTTTCAGGAAATCGGTTTACAGTAGACAGTGGATATCTTAGGTTTCCAATTCACGTCATTAGTACTGGCTGATTTTGACATCAATGAAAAACAGCCTTCTAGTGTATTTAGATGAGACTCTATCAAAAACTAATTCGCCGGTTGAATCTTGCTAATCAAATGAATACTGTTTACAGTTGTGAAAGTGATGTTGCCACCAAATAGCAAGTGCTTGAAAAACGATTCACAACCCAAGATTCGCCTCTATTTCTGTCACGGAACACTAGGGAGGCAGTCTTCGCTAAAGAACCCGTCCCTTCGTCATTTCTCTTCCCTCATAAAATTGACAACCGAATTCGAGCGCTAGACTGTACTTGCATTTCTTGTTAGATTTGAATAAAATTGCACAAGCCAAAGTGAACATTGGTAAATTGGGTCATAACGTTTCATGAGTTGAAACAACATGAGTCATTACGTTTCATGAGTTGAAACAACAAGGGTCAAACACTAGTCGAAATATCTTATCGAAATATGAGAGTCTTTTATCTTTTGTCTCTATTTCATTCGTAAGCCATGTCATTCCGGCTATACAGAGTATCACCGTTCGCTATTTATAATAGTCACTTATGATGCACATGGCCAAATTCCCTTAAAATTCGTTACGTCGAAACACCGAACGCGAGCCATTTTTGATCACAGGCATCAAAATTACCGGCGTGCACGCGATTGTGAATATCGTCATGAAACAAAAGTGATAACAACTTCGACCAAGTACCCAGCGAGCTAATTCGAATACAAATGAAATACAAACTTAAGCAAGTGGATATTAAACTCGAATGACTTCTAACCAAAATAAGTGTCCCAATATCGATCGCTTTTGTCACGCAACGTAGCTCTCGATTTCATGATTATAAACGAAAATTACTTCTTATGGAAACACATATGGGGAAAAGCATCAAAATTTTATCAAAAAAATTCTTTTAGTTGAACCACATGTCGAGAATAGTCGATCCAGAACAGTACAATTTACCAATGGAGATGTGTAATGCAACACTATTTCTCGTAATCCATGAAGTGATGAGTAAGCAAATATAGCCCATCCCTAAATACTATTTTGAAATAGTACTTTTAAAGAAAGCACAAACTATGAAACGTTCTACGGGACTGAAGTCTATGATTTAATTGTGTTATGAAATAAAGTTGATGAGAGCCATTTACTCACCAGCATAAAGAACCACAGTGCGAGAACGAAGTCCCTTCTTGTCATAGTGCAGTCAGAATGGTGCCTGAATCCTGTTAACGTAAATTTCGTTGAGCTCAGTTCCAGCAGACGAGAAGATTGTTGTCCCATCTTGAATCGAAAAATATTTCCTCTGGGTACTGAAGCAATTGAAGAACACTAGAAGTGTACTCGAATCTTAGATACTGTAGTTACTAATTCAAGTCTTAGAACTAACATAAGCTTCATAAGCATGATCACGGTTTAATCCTTAATGTCAATCGACGGGGTTTTTCCTGTTACCGTAAAGAGCCAATCAGTTTTCAGAATGTTACATGCACTTCCTCTCTTAGGCACGAAATCTAAAGCATTCGAGAATTGCGTCAGTGCCAACTTGAAACTTCACATTCACACTCTCCTGGGGACAACGAGAGGGAATGTAAGGTAAGTGACGTGGACTGGTTTCTATAATGTCAGTCATTCTGGACATCAGTATCACGTCATACAACGAGGTTTAGGTGTGGAGAAAGAATTCATTTTCTCACTCTCTCACTCTCCCCTTTGATTATTGAATTGTCTCTTATTATTTTTATTTATTTATTTTTTTTATATATATTCCTACAGAAACCTTTTTCATGGGCTAAGAGAAGGAGACGGGTCCAAATGAAACTGACTCTGATGGGTAATTTCCTTGTTCGTAAACGTCTCCAATTTTCCTTAATCTTGTTAAGTATGTTCTGTTTGTCAAGATATAGCGTTTATGTATAGGCGTCAAGCTTTCAAGCTGTAATCTTTTAATTATTTCTAATTGTGAAAGAGCAGTGAGCCACTGATGCACAATTAGAAATTTAATATTTTGTTTCAGTTCAAACGGAACTTTTCGAATTTTTTAAAACTTAGTCAGTGGTCATATGATAAAATCCTTATTGACTGAGTGGGAGGGCCGGACGGGAAAATATTATGCTGTCATTAATGCAATCCATACTGGAGGTGAACTGACCAATTCATTCTTCCACCAGTGGAGTTTTCCACAGAGATTCTCGTTTCGCAAATTACAGAATTTCATTTCACAAATTGAAGATTTCTAATTTTACAACTTATAGATTTCTATTTCGTTCCGTTTCGCAAATTACAGAGAAAGCCTCTAAAGGGAACATGAAAATCAGGAGGCCTTTAAAAATCCCTTACGCGCCTCCGTGATGAAAAAGTTTCATCGGTACCAGCTCGTGTTCTTAAGGTTTGCACACGTTACCTAGACAAAATACTATGATGGCTATTCACATCATTGAAACGTCAGAATCAAAACAAAGTATTCACTGTTTCCAAGTCTCTCATTAAAAGCCAATCTGACACTTGGATTAAAATGTTTTGATAATTTTCATTCAATAATTATCCGTATGCATCAAGAAAAAATATATTCTCTTGGTATGCATTCAACACCCGTTCGGGTACCTTTCATCCATAAAGAAAGTTCAGCAAATTAAAGAGTCTAAAGTCGGTTTATATTGAAGCAGGAAGAGAGGGAGTGTAAAATTGTATAATTTTTGGTATTTAGACTCGGAAAGAGCATCAAACAAATTAATTATAGCATGGTGTAATTCCTCAATGAAAGTGATTTTCTTTATTCTTATGAACTAAATATTTTATTATTTAAATAATTAAAGATCATAATTTAAATTACCTTTTAGTTGTAATCCTCAAATTAAAACATCTTTACAAGCTGAAGTTCTTTATAGAATATCATAACGATAACACCACTTATAAATAACTTATAAGGCCGTCATTAATAACATAGGGATACTTAGCATAGTTACCTAATTCAATACCTAAGATAAACGAATAACATGGGTTTATTTTTACGCGCGCTATGCTTGGCCATTTAAAAGGGCTGTATTTCATTGTAGATCCCGTTAAGTTGAAAATTTTGTTTGAATTGAAATATTTCCTCGTTATTTGAACCCAGAGATAAATTACATAACCTTACTAACATCATTTTCTAGGTACGTACTGTAAGTTATGGACCGATTTTTCCGTCCAGATTATAAAACCCTCACACTACACGCTTAAGGCGTAACTCCGTGGAGAAAATTTGGTCTGTAACTCAAGGGAAGACCTCGAACTCGGTTAGTAAGAGGTATTACTTACACACACCAGCCTAAGTACATTAATTGAGTGTAAAATTTGCAAATCAGGAATGAAAAGCAGCTCAACGGAAAAATGCGACAGCACTCAGCAATCACGGCTGAAAATTTAATAATTACCGTTTAACATAAACTACAGTTGTAGCTCACACGACCAATGGACTAACTCTTTACGGTTTTTTTTTATGTCATTGTTTTTGTGTCATGTTCGTCGTTTTCGTTTTGCTTTAGTTTCCCTCATTGCGTAAGGAACAGACTACTTAAAAATGAAGTGATGACTACTTAGTTAGGAAACTTGAAAAAAATACATCATGGTGATGGCTGTGCCTCAATGTATTGGAACTGGTTTTCCCCAGCCATGCGTTTCATCCAGGTGTTCTATATCAATATCATGAAACTCTTCCGGGTTTAATATCCTACAAGCTAACATTTAACGTGGAATTAACTGGTTTCTCTGCTCAACGACAAGCCGTTAGAAAGCAATAAGACGTAGTCAATTTTTTTCGTAGTCGAAGTTTTTTACAAAACCCGATGATTAAACGATTGGCATACACCCAGTCGGTCAATTTAGGACAGTCACACATCACACCACACCTGGTGTCACACTCACAAAGGTGCATTAATGGAACCAACGCAGCGGAAAGAAAAACTTGAGACTTTCCTAATATGCAAATCATTGAATTAAAGGTATCTTTTTGACTGAGGTTGATCAAAAAAACTATTTACTTCTTGTGTTATTGGCTTATGTTGTGAACAACTCCTGCGAGGAAACTTGCTTTTGTTGGCCTGAAAACAAGATATAGGGCCGCAACTTGGTCATTTCAACTATAGCGCACAGGCAACAAACGTTTGACTAAACTGTTTCACTAAGCAGGTTCAATGGGTTCCCGCTCTTGGGCAAATGAACCCACGCTCCCCTACTCACGAGAAAGACTACTGAGTCAAATGAAGTGGCAAAAATCGAACCACATTCAAACAAAAGCTCACTCAAATAAAATCACGTCCACAACTGAAAACCTAGCCTTATGACAAGATTCCCGATATTGTGTAACATTTTAAGCAATCCTAAAATTAATGTGATCTTGTCGTCATAAGCGAAGTCAAGGGATCCCATTATTTTCTCTTGGCTAAGTTAGGTGTTTTCTCAATACAAGACCAATAAACAAAATTCTCAACCCAAAGAAGTGGCGAAGGTGAGATTAATGAGAAATGGATAAAATATTTTTAAGCACAATTTTTTTGCACGAAAAAAAAAATTAAAAATGCAACTGGGGGACTAGCTATACTCCCATCATCATTTTGTGGCAAAAATTATCGACAAATACAAAGTGCCGTTTTGTATATTTTTGTCAATTTGCAGTCTAAAGCTATCTAGTCTAGTAAATGTGTTTCCAACGAACTGGCCAGTATCAGACAGTACCTCCATTGTCACCTTGTATACAAGTGTAGATTTAGAGAAAGGATTTTTATTTCTGGCTTTCAGAAGAGTTCATTTCTACTACGGGACATGCCAGGAGATCTTCCTGATGATGCATATTGTTTATAGCATATCTGAATTTCGGTGACAACGCGGAGCAAAACATTTTGACCGTGACTGCATTTTGGCCTCAGCAAGTTTTGTTAAAGGACCGATCACTATTCATCCTAAGGGAGGGGAGGGGTGCAGTTGGAGGATTCTGGGGGCCGTGGAATCACATGGTTCCTAGGGGAAACGGAGGGATATCAGCTTGAGAGTATAAAGAGGGTACTATATCTATAAGCGGAGGCTGCCAATTAGTTGCCGATGTAGGGGGGGGGGGGGGTCATAAGAGTATTAGAAAGCTTTTTGGGAGGATCGGGTAAATTTTATCGTGACAATCATAATCCTCGACCCCCCCCCCCCAAGTTATAATTAATGACCGGTCCCTATGCTCCCCCTCCCTCCCTCTCCCTCCCCCTTTACTTTCTTTAGCAATTAACGCGTGGCGAACGTCCTTGTGTTGGTGAACTGTCATCGTTTTGAGTAACGTATGGCATTAATTTCTCTACTATATCCTTCCGGCCAATTCTTTCCAGGTTGTTCATCAGTTCATGAAGGGGCCTATTCGGGTATAAAGCCTTTAGGTGAATCATCAAAGCGCGAGAGGGGCTCCCGTCGCGAGTGTGAAACTCACGTTTCAAAGAGTTTCGCATTTCGCACGATATATCAGTGTAGCATGAAGCCAACCTTTCAAAGTCTTCTCCCATGCCTGGTCTTTTTTCATCAAGCTTCATGCACATCTGATCAAAAACTTCGAAATGCTTTCCTTCCAACTTTTCGAGGGTCATAACGCCTAGGGCAGAAGTTACCGTGATTATTAGTATCTTGAACTCGTTGTGATATAGAAGCATAAGATATTTTTGCCTTTTGCACTGGAGCATTCTATTTCTAGTGATTTTTTTAATTGTATATGGATATTATACGATTGAGAAGTTGCCCGGTCTTTTTGTTTCAAATTTGAAAATCCAATATGTTATGATGGTACCGCATCGTGTTAATGTTATATTTTTAATGAATTAAAAAAAAAAAAATGAGAAGAACCGTTTCAACCCTCAATGAACTTACCGGGCTTTAAAGTTTCTCGAATTTTCACAGGCGTGCTTGAGCGAGTGGACTCTGATGATTTGGGCAGAGGTAATGTAGTGTGAACGTTCATATGAGGTGAATCGCAGTGGTCCGCATGAGACGATTCGGGTCCTCCGGGCTTAGTTAATGGACATGAACGGTTCAAAGAGGAAGCATTCTGGTCGGATTGAGAGGAATCACTAAGGTTTGGGTAAGATGCCTCTTCAAACCGGTGTTGGGGTGGTGATGTAGATTTTCCAGACCGGGGAAAAGCACATACAGTTTTCTCAGATGATTCAGCAAAGATACGAGGAAATGATGGTGATCCTCTTACTTGCGTTGTTTCGGGCTGAAATGGCTCAGACTGAATGGGATAATGGGGCTCCCAGCAGTTTGAAAGAGGGGATTCAGACCGATCAAGGGTTGGTAATGCTGGTTCACTTGGGGGAGGTACTTCAAACCCAATAGGCACATTTTGCGGATATGTAGCTGGATTGAAAAGGGTAGATTCTGAACCTCTGGACTGTGACCGATTGGACTCAGTTCGTGCTCTTCCGTGGGAGGAATTACCTTCAATATCCCTCGAGGCCATCGCTTTTGAACGCCGTAACGTACGTCTTAGTCTATCGGATTTCTTAAAGATAATCAAGAAAAGAACTACTAGGCAAAATACAGCAACGAAAGCAAACAGGACTATTACAAGCGAAATTTCAGACCCAGTGGCATCCCCAGACACTCCTTTTTTGTTTGGGACCTTGTCATCGGCCTGGGTTGGTTTCAACGACGACCTCAGCTCATTAAAAGGTAGGCCTTTCTCTTCCTTGTGTTCCGTCGTTATTTTGTTGTATATATTAGTAAGATGTGTCTCCTGAGTTGTTGGCACAGTTCCAGTGGGCGTCGATGTTTTCGAAAGAGTTGTCTGGGTGTGGCTGCATGGTGTAGGTCGAACTTTGCATTTATGATTATGGCGCTCGCATTCTTTGGCATATTCATCATTTCTATCGCCACAGCACTCCGCACAAGGCTTGCAATCAAACGAGAAAGGCTCATGATAATATCCTTTTCTGCATCTACTGCACTTACTGTTTGATACACGAGTGCAGTTCTTCAACACTGCCTTCCCTTTCGAGCATACAGTACAAGCCGCGCACGGAGCTTTGTCGTAATTGTCAGAAAATTCTTTTCCAAGTAGGCATGGAACGCAGTGTATGGCTGTCCAGTTTTTTATTGTGTCTCCACAAGGAACAGAAGGTTGTGATCCTGGGGGACAGGCAGGACACTCCAAACATAGATATTCCACCTTTCCAACAATGTAATTCAGAAGTATCTGGTCTGGCTTGCATAGGAAATCTGCCCCAGTTCTACCAAGCTGTCCAAGAATAGTTAAGAAAAGAAAGGAAAGATCAACCTGTTTACCCAAAAAAATTTTTGCTACGATCGCCATGGATATCGTAGGATCTGGGCCTGATTATCTGATTAAAATTTGGAATGAATACTTATTTATTGTTACTCAAACTCTTTAGAGAAAGTAAATTGCGTGATACCAGCCGACTGACGAGCACTTGATCTATTTTTGGATCTGATGTGAACATTGACAAGTGAAACCCTGTGACCAAGGTTGTCAAATTGTGCCTTTAATTTTTTCAGATATGTCAACAAAGTTGAAATGGTAAATTGGCCACCGTAATGATTACAAAAGCTGACGTTTCGAGCGTTAGCCCTTCCTCTTTCGAGCGTTAGCCCTTTCGCTCCGACGAAGGGCTAACGCTCGAAACGTCAGCCTTTGTAATCATTACGGTGGCCAATTTACCATTTCAACTTTGTTGATATATCCAAATTATTTCGTTACTCCCACCGACGTAGCCCCTAACAATTTCTTTCGAAACTATCAGCCTTTCATTTTTTCAACTTGTTTTTGTTGAAAGCGACGAAATCTTACGGTATTTAAGTCCGTTGGTAACACCTCAACACAGATTTAACCTGCACTGTACTGTGATTCTGTAGTATGTCGCACACTAGCGCATGCAGCCACCCAAGAACATTGCGTTAGTCATCGATATTTTTATATTTCACGTCACGATTTCAACATCAAAAGTATCTTGTGTCATGTCAGAGCATTCAACAACCAAATTTTTTACAACGATTTGCATCAATGTCACTGTCTGATTTTTGTATTATGCTAAATAAGGTTAAAGACCACCGTTCATTTTCAGCGTTTACACTTGAAACAAACGAAGCCGCTGAACAAGCAAGAAGGGTTCTATTATTACGAAAGGGATCAACAAAATTTTCTTAAATTACGAATCAGAAGTGTACAATCCAGAGGTCTCGAGATAATGCTCATCTGGCAAACGTATTTGCACACAAAAGACACTCTGCAGTAAGTGTAGATATGAAAATGGAATTAACTAGTTATCCAACCAAAAAGCTTCATATTTTGCCTCGCCGAGTGGTTCGTAAAGACATCTGATATCACTACTATCATGCGCTGACACAGGAAGCCTACATATGAACAATAAACATATCTCTAAATCGACGAGTAATGAATGGATCTTTGGTAAACAAAAACCCTTCTATAGTCGTATGTCAAAGAGAAAATGAGCTCGAACAGCAGTAATGATCCACCGATTTGCTGAAGGCACCTCAGTCTTGGAATAACTAGATACCCAGTTAATAACTAAATTATTACCCAGCCACGCTAAAAGACGATGAGTAAGCACATAGTTTTAGACATTGCTTTTCTAATACTCTGACGCTTCTACTAGTTAGAAAGGCAAAGAAAACGACGAGAAAGGGATGCCAGGTGTTGTTAATAATAAGCTCGTTCACGGTTTTATTGCATAAGAGAATATGATCTGTGATCTGGACTCACCGTTAAAACAAAGTAGACTGCAACGATGATGACCTTCTTCGCGGCTGTACCATAAGAACGTGTTGATCGTCTCGATTTCAGATATGTTGATCGTGAGTAAGCAAGACGTAATGCTCGTAAACCCATTTTGTCGTATTCTTCCTTTTTCCTTCGGAAAATATCGAATAGAATCTTTATCAAGAACGATGAATCCTTTCCAGGAGGTGCACACCACACGAAGCTTTTATTTATAGTGAATAGTCCGTCGTATTTTCAATTCGATTGAAATATTTAGACTTGTGGACGGTCAACGATACAGCTGCTCGATTATTGAACACGTGAAAAGATGTTTGAAAGCAAAATTTTACCTTGTTAAGTCGATCCTAGGGTGTGGGAAAGCTTTCTCCCTTATTTCTCCCTATCATCGGCTAAAGTCGGGGATTCCCCTCTACAAGAACGGGCCTATCCGAAATCAGCACGTAGTCTGACGTCATGACTTGAGGAGGCTTGAACTGCAGGAGCGAGGAAAAGAGATCAGCCGTCTCTTTTTCTAGAGCATTACGGGTTACTTTATTCTTGATTAGATTTCAGACAAGACACCCTAGAAGGCGTTAAGGTGGGATGCGTTGGTCGCTACCTACAGTCACCCTGGTCTTCCACAGGCATCCCACGTAGAAAAGCTCATGAATTCCTACTTTTTTGTACACCGTTGACAAACTAGGTGCATAATGTTTTCGGTATTCATAATTTCAAATGAATTATATATATATATATATATATATATACGTAACCGTCATCTTGAAATAAAAGAGTGCCTAAATAGTAACTAGGTTGGTCCTTAGCAAGTTACGAAATCTTAATTAATTCTTCATGCATTCAGTTGTGACTTATAGCGATAAAATTTAAACTCGATACCCTGTTCGTTACAACAACGATTACAGAGAGGCCTTCCCCAAGGTCACAAATCATGGAAAACGTGACTACTAACAAAATCTGGTGAACAGATCGCTTTGGATGGTAGTTATTGACAGTTCAAGAAATAAATGTTTTCATCGAATTTCAAGAGTATGGGTCACGGCAGTGATACTGAACATGCTAAACAGCCAGTAGCTGTGGTTGTACCCATGAGCGTCAGTAATAATTAATACGTAATTTTCGTTGCAAAATTATCAAAAGAATCTTCTTGAATCCTTTTCCAACCACTCATTGATAAAATTTCAAATTCAAATCTCTAAAAAATTTTTTCGAGGTTGGAATATGTGCCCAATGTTGTTTGATTAAGAAATAGATGAATTGAACTTTCAACTGAATCGGTGAAATCCTTAGTGGGTACCTCCAACGTACGATAATGTAACGTACCCAATGTACGATAATGTTATATATCCAAAGGGAAAGATTCCCATTTTGGTAACAATCTGATAGCTAAGGTTGATCTTGCAAAGGATGGAGGAATAGGAAAAGGAATGAAAACGAATTGACATTCAGGATCAAACCGGAGAGAACGATTGATCCACCATTCGTTCTTTGTTTCGTTTTGTTTTGTTTTGTCGTTTAGAGTACTTTGTGAGTTTCGTCCGGGGAAATGTCGATGCCATTACTTCATAAAGCAAAACGCTTCTGATTTGTCCTTCGTGTCTGGGTATTTTCTTATGACAATATGAGTCTGGGTAGAAACGGAATGCAGTTTGTTAACTGAAGGCAGGAAGCGTCTCACATGAGCGAGTCTGATCACCTTACAAAATTTATGGAGCGAAGATCTGTTTCTTCTTTATACTACTTTGGTTAAAAAAATATGATAATTATCAATTCCCTGTAGTTTCCAAATGTATATTGATTGCCTGTACGTGTAGATATCTTCAGTTCATAATACGTAGCGTGATCGTGTCCATTTCGCGTGACAAGGCAAGCTTAGTTTCTAAGGCCGCCGTTAGCTTCACCTGCCTCTGCTAGAAACACTTAGCCAGGCCTCTTTTACGCCTTCATTAACTTAGTAATTTGGCTATATCAACAAAGTTGAAATGGTAAATTGGCCACCGTAATGATTACAAAAGCTGACGCTTCGAGCGTTAGCCCTTCGTCGGAGCGAATAGAGGAATTGTGGGTTGTGTGTGCTTTTAAAGGCAGAAAATGGAGCTACGTTATTGGTGGGAGCATGGCAACGAGAAAAACATGAATAAATTAGTGGAATGAAAAGCGTTCGTTGATCCCTCTGGGATTTAGACTACCGGTTTGAAAGATGAGCTTTTGTTCAAGATTTTTACGGCTTTCCGTGCCACCTAAGTGCAAGGAAAGACCGCACAGGTGGCACGGAAAGCCGTAAAAATCTTGAACAAAAGCTCATCTTTCAAACCGGTAGTCTAAATCCCAGAGGGATCAACGAACGCTTTTCATTCCACAAATTTATTCATGTTTTTATCGTTGCCATGCTCCCACCAATAACGTAGCTCCATTTTCTGCCTTTAAAAGCACACACAACCCACAATTCCTCAATTCGCTCCGACGAAGGGCTAACGCTCGATACGTCAGCTTTTGTAATCATTACGGTGGCCAATTTACCATTTCAACTTTGTTGAAATATCCAAATTATATCGTTACTCCCGACGCAGCCCCAAACAGTTTCTTTCGAAACTATCAGCCTTTATTCATTAACTTAGGACGTCTCACATGGTGTGTATAGATAACTTTTTAACAGCTCAATGATATCTTTCCTATGTATATTAGACTTCTGCAAAACTTTAATAAACTCTAATACGGTTAGATTAGGCCTTTTAGCCTCAAGGCTTTCTAAGAGCTCTTTAGAAGGACTTCCTGATCTATACGAGTGAAGTTCCTTCTCAAGTTCCCATATGTCCTCTTTTTCAAACAAAAACTCTGATGCCACAGTTTTGTAGTCGCCCTTCTTTGTTTTGTCCGGCTTTTTGTCCAGTCGTTTCCATACTTTTTCATATGTCTCTGATGAAAGGGACCTCAAATCTTTCATGAATATAAGTACTGCAAAAAAAAAAAAAAGTAAAGAAAGTGAGGCTGAATGAGAACTTGAGCGTTGCAAACATCTCTTCACTGTACTATCCATCTCCAGAAATAACAGAATGGAATATATCATATATTCCGCTCAAATAGCTATTTCTAAGTTGAATATACCTTTAGGGAAAAAGTGAGCTACCTAATGTCATAATGTAACTACCAACCTCCAAGTCGTTCAACATTTGTCGGTGTTTTGATGTCATCTAATATAACGCTTTCTGTGTTTACGCCGTGTTCAGCGTCGCTTGATCTGCAGATAGGTCGACACCGCACCCATTTGAAAAAGTTCGCTATCGTTTTTCTTTTAATGATGCAAACAACAAGGATCAAAGCTGCCAAGATACCAATAACTGCCTTGATAACGCGACCCTTTAAGTCGCCGCTGTTGATTGAAACAGATATGGGTCTCTTGATGTCGCTTAAAGTTGGTTTCCTTTTTCCACGACCTTCATTAGAAGTCTTTTTTCTTTGTCGCTGTAACGCAATTGACGCCTGGAAAAAAGAAGTGAATGCCGCACTTGCATTCGTAGCAATACTGCTAATAAACGACCGCTGTGTTGTTGATGAAGACCACAGTGTCATTTTGTCTGCAGATTTCAGTTTATCTCTTCTTTGCTCTGATGTAGACTTTCGTTGGGAGGTCGTTGGGCTTGGAGTTAATTTTATCGTCAAACGATCCCTTTGACAGCCACTGTCTGCGTTTCTTAGTTTACATCTTCGGTGCCGCGGAAGTCCTTGAGCTTTACACTGCTCCTCAAATTCGTCTTTATTGTCCCAACAGCAGTCAGAACACGGCTCGCAATCGTATATGAGACCCTCAACGACCTCTTTCTCGTAATAACCATGTTTACAAGAACCACAATCGCTGTTCAAAGTCGTAGAGCAGTTCCGAGTCACTGTGCGTCCGGCAGAGCATAAGGAACACGGTTTGCATTGTTCTTTCCCATATGTGTCTGAATAGGTTCCCTCCCTGCACGCTACACAGTCTAAAAGCGTCCCATACTCGGCGACACTTCCACATGCAATTGATGGTTCCATTCCATCTGGGCAATCAATACATGGGCCACATTTGTCCTTCTGTCCCGCTTGATTGCTTCGGTAGGTGATTTCACCATATTTACAAATACTGCAACTTCCAGTGTGTGCTTGCAACTAAAACCAAAAAAAATTGTGATAAAATGCTTTAATAATTATTTTCAAAAGAGTATCCTTAATCCGTTCTCTAAAGTTTTACAAATCAGCTCCTCGTGTTTGAGAGTGCATGGTTAGTAAATTTCTCCATGCAAGTCGTCCGAATGGCAGATAACAAATGACCCCGTGCCGCTCAAGTTTCACTTTAGGGAAAAATTATAAGATTCCCATATTGTGCGATGGCGTTATTCGAGAGTGTTGTGGGATAGACGTCACAGGCGATGAAAGAATCTGCACGCCTGCGCAGATACTCTCGTCACGATGCGCTTAGGTTGTCAAGCGGTGGAGAACTAAGCCTTCTCAAAGGCTTTTATCATAGCTGTTAGCCCTTGATTGAACATAAATTATGACAAAGAAACATCCTTCACATAAACGCTATAACTGAACTTTGAAAAACTGATCGTTTGTAAAACAAACCAAACACGAACTTACCAACGCAGCGAGAAATAAAGTCGTTGTCAAAATTCTGTCGCATCCCATGGATGAGTGCGTCTTTTTTAGAAAGCCACTTGAATAATCTGGGTATTTTTCCGCTAAGTATTTCGGTTCAAGGCAGCAAATTCTCTAAAAGAGAAGACAGCTTTGTTTATTAAACAACTTGAAAAGATTTGGGCTACACTATGGTACTTTGAATAACAATGTCACGTACATTGTTAGGAAAGTATTTCATTACGGGTAACTGATAATTAGAAGCATGATAGAATAATAAACACATGACAAAGTCATATAAATTCACCTTTTTGTTTCGACCTGATGAACAATTCATGACTTCAGTTGTTAGATTGCCCCACTGATGTAGTCAGAAATACAGCTGGCAAAATCACAATACTTGTCACTAATTTGCTGACACGAGTAATACGAACTGGTTTGAAACCAGTTTTTGATGATGCAATCCGCAGGGGAATAACCTATTGGGGCGTAACGTTTATATTTAGGTTTAAATGAACCACTGATTTTTTTTTTTTTTTCACTTCGCAGCCTTTGCCATCGATATTCATTCAGTCCGCCAGGGGATATAAGATCTAAATGTACCTCGCATTTATACACATCAAAGAGAATGGACATTCGAGAACTATTAGAAAAGGCAGATAAGAAGATTTTAAAGGTACGCTCAGTGGATCCCGATTGCCCGCTTAGTAACATCATTCCGAAGAAGAAAGAAACAAAATACCAACTCAGAAACAAAAGTGCTCATCGCCCAGATATAAAGATTGACAGATTATTTAAAAATATTTTTGTAAATAGGCTTATTTTTTAATATACTGTTTGATCTTTCTATTATTTGTATATAGTATGCCTTGTGTAGTTTTAACTATCTATTATATGTCTTATGTATTCTTAGACTTAGCTCCCAACTGCTAATGTAACTTAAGATATGTCTTTTTAAACAAACTAGTTTTCACTTCTTTTAAAATTAAAAACATGTTCAGTGTTAAAGATCGTACTCCTGATGCTCTAAAATCCATGGTAGTTTATCAATTTTCTTGTGCGGGATCGATGTAATTCCCGTTATATTGGCGAAACTAGCCGCCACATTTCTCTACTAGGATAAAGGAGCACACGGCCGGAAAGCGATAAAAACTCGCATATTTTTAAGCATTTCAACAAATCTCCTTCTTGTAAGAACAAATACTCCCTTTCTTGCTTTAGTATTCTGGATTTTGTTAACAACTCAATTGATTTAAAACTCAAAGAAGCATTATAACACTTTTCTAGCATTTTATTTCACACCTTTAATGTTCGGTGTCACGTTGCAATTAGTACCCGATTTTGTATTACATCATACTGTAAATATTTTTTTCATCTACTTGTATGCTATATTTACTCACGTTCAGTACCTAATCGTAAAATCTTGTATAGGAAAGTGACTCTAGCATAAAGAACGACTGAGAAATTTATAAGCAAAGGTTGACGAAACTGTCGGTAAAAGTAAAGCTCTCAAAATTAGAAAGAAAAGGGCTTCAAACTGCAGCAACTCGCAATCAACATTTTACAAGGTCTACTGCGAACAAATTAAAGAGGAACCGTAGCAAAAGAAAAGTATACAGTCCTCTTGATTGTTGAGTGTACCAACGTATGGGGCCGTAAGAAATCCCCGACATCATGTGAACCAGGCTTTAATTTGGCAGATGTGCCACGTTAACTGACATCAGGTATTCAAGATCCCGGGGAGGGGGGGTACTCGCGCGAATTTTGGATAGGGGTGTACCGCGAAGGTTCTTCAGTGAACCCTAACCCTCAAAAAAGAAACAACAACTTTAGGTACGTGCCTCGGAATAGGGTAAGGGTTTTGCGGTTCTCGGTCCTTAAATAGGGTTCTTTTTTTACCCTTTTGTTTTTTGTCCATGGTGTGGTCCTTAGATAGGGCAGCTTAATTGTATTATCTAATACTGGAGTGTGAAAACACCAGCCTAAACGCACGATTTCATGGTTATGATTGTATATTATTAAACTAGGCTTATTCTAGTATTATATGCTTGATGCAATATACATCCAGTGTTACAGAGAAGAAATAAAGTTTTCCTTTTCATACTAGTTAATAATTTTGTTTTCTCCTTGAATAGGGTGTCATTTTTCGGCTTTGGGCCTTAAAAAGGGTATCAGTTTTCGCTTTCTTAGTCCTTGATTAGGGTTAGGGTTCAGACAGCAGAGTGACAATAACTCTCCAAAAAGAAACAACAACTTTGAGTTTAAATTTACAAGACATGTTTCGACATTCTCATGTCATCTTCAGTTGCAAATGAGCACTTAACTGTTGTACATTTGAATTTATATTAAGGTACGTTATACACTACGTGTCAGGGCTTACGTTACATTTGAATGTTAAAAACGCGAAAAATGTAAATAGCGCGCGCTTGACTAGATCAAAAAATAAATAAATAAATAATAAAAATAAATTAAAAGACCAAGGAACAACATAATTAAAAGGAAAGAGACAATTCTAGATGTTTCAATTGCTGATTAAGGATAGGTTTTTCCCACTTAATATGCAATGCCTCTTTGATCTTAATTTGGTATTTTGAAGCGGCAGAATCTAAGATCGTGAAACATTCAGTATCACAAGAGTCAAGACAAGCCCTTGACGATTGCAGGTGCTTCTAAATATGCGAAGTTTTGTCCGACAAGAGGTGCTCACGAACTCGTGTACAAATGTGGCGAGTGGTCTCACCAATATAACTGACATTACAGTCAGCACATGAAAATTTATATATGACACGCGAACGTAGACCTAGCGGTACTGAATCTTTCACACTGAACATGTTTCTGAGTTTAAATGTACTGAAGACTAACTTAACATCTAAATCAGCTCTACAATAACCTTTGAGCAGTTGTCTTAACTTAGTCTGAGCGATGTTCGAAAACCGACCAACATAGGGAAGTTTATAATAGTGCGCAGAAGGTTTACCGGAGTTAGAAGAGGCGTTCTGCCCAGTAGGAGAAGGATTATTTTTCTTCGCTAGATACCTGTAAATGATCTTGTCTATGACCCAAGATGGAAAACAATTTTTCCGTAGCAAGAAAATAAGTTTCTTGACATCCAGATGAAAACCAACCCAGGAATTATTGATCTTATATGCTCTGTCAATCAACGTTCTGACTAAACCTAATTTGTAAATCAGGGGGCAAAGCTGAAATAATTAGTAAGAAGACCAGTAAACGTCTTCTTGCGATATACACTGGTAACGATGGATGTATGATTGTTGTCTAACAATATGTCTAGAAACGATAATTTCTTATCAATTTCCCTTTCCATTGTGAAACGAATACTAGGATGCCTGGCGTTGATATAATCAAAGAACACGAGCGCGTCCTCCTCGCTTTTGAACAAACAAAAGGTGTCATCAACATAGCGTCTGTAGAACAGAACTTCAGAGAATGAATAGTTATCTAGCCAGTTTTTTTCATGATGTCCCATAAAGAGGTTTGCAAGTACTGGAGCAAGTGGGGACCCCATGGCAACCCCATCTATTTGATCATAAAACACACCCTTAAACAAGAAACCAGTCTCAGCTGTTGCGAAGGTAAAAAGCGTTTTTAGGTCAGCGACGTTTATCTTAAGTTCGTGAGCACCTCTTGTCGGACAAAACTTCGCATATTTACAAGCACCTGCAATCGTCAAGGGCTTGTCTTGACTCTTGTGATACTGAATGTTTCACGATCTTAGATTCTGCCGCTTCAAAATACCAAATTAAGATCAAAGAGGCATTGCATATTAAGTGGGAAAAACCTATCCTTAATCAGCAATTGAAACATCTAGAATTGTCTCTTTCCTTTTAATTATGTTGTTGCTTGGTCTTTTAATTTATTTTCATTATTTATTTATTTATTTTTTGATCTAGTCAAGCGCGCGCTATTTACATTTTTCGCGTTTTTAACATTCAAATGTAACGTAAGCCCTGACACGTAGTGTGTAACGTACCTTAATATAAATTCAAATGTACAACAGTTAAGTGCTCATTTGCAACTGAAGATGACATGAGAATGTCGAAACATGTCTTGTAAATTTAAACTCAAAGTTGTTGTTTCTTTTTGGAGAGTTATTGTCACTCTGCTGTCTGAACCCTAACCCTAATCAAGGACTAAGAAAGCGAAAACTGATACCCTTTTTAAGGCCCAAATCCGAAAAATGACACCTTATTCAAGGGGAAAACAAAATTATTACTAGTATGAAAAGGAAAACTTTATTTCTTCTCTGTAACACTGGATGTATATTGCATCAAGCATATAATACTAGAATAAGCCTAGTTTAATAAAATGCAATCATAACCATGAAATCGTGCGTTTAGGCTGGTGTTTTCACACTCCAGTATTAGATAATACAATTAAGCTGCCCTATCTAAGGACCACACCATGGACATAAAACAAAAGGGTAAAAAAAGATACCCTATTTAAGTACCGAGAACCGCAAAACCCTTACCCTATTCCGAGGCACGTACCTATATGGCCCATATATGCGAGTACCCCCCCCCCCCATCAAGATAAAAAAAAAGAAACTGGTACAAGTCTTCATCTACTCATTTCTACAGGTAGCACATTAGCTGCATGAAAATCATGCTATTAATGATCTATTGAATGTATAAGTACACACAATTTATGGATGAAGGAGTATCAAACATTGAATTCATTTGACGTCAGACAATTACAAATGCCGGTTCAATTGAAAAGCTGTTACTTTTAAAATCATCTTACAATTAGGCGTTAATTACTCAAACACTGTTGGCGTCATTATATATTTATAGGGAAACCTCGTGAAATATAGTGAAATAGCCTTAGTCTTAGTGTTATAAAAGCAATATATACGATCAAAATACTGTTTTTGAAAATTAGCCACGAGCACGGCGCGTCAAATGAGTAGTCTACGTCACGCTCCAAACTCGCGCCAGTCTTCTTGAGTCTGGCAAGTGATTACGAAAATTAATGGCGGAACGGTTTCAAATCGGAATTTCTCGCCCTAGAATTGACTTTCAACTAAAAAATTATTAATGAAAAGGCTTTACTAATCGCTAAAAATTCATATTATAATAAAATAACTGAGTTTTTTGGGTTTTCAAATTATAGGGCGGTTTCATAAGAGCGCTCCTTTAAGTAACTGATCAAATCTCAGCTGAGCTCAAATCCAGGCGGAGATTCTGCCTACAAAAAGGAAGCAAAATATATTCTGCCAAAAATGTCAGTTAGGTAAGTGCATGGGCGCATACATAGAGGTCCTGATCATGAGGAATAGAATTACCAACACCCTCACGTGGGCATTTTCAACTTGATCCCAATGAAACTCAAAGAAATTTTACGATGAAATATTCAGTTAAGATATATCAAATAGCAACTAAATATGCATCTCACATGTCAGTTCTATTGTGGCCTTTGCATCAAATGCTTTTAACTTATCAGCAGCATCAGTTCTCCTTGCTTTTTCCTTCACCACAGTAGCAAACTCCCCAACCGTCAGTTCTGGCCTTTCAGCCACCAACCATGCAATTACTGCTTGTGATTTTCCATACCGAAACCTCGTTTTTAATCTGGTGTGGCTGGCACCATACCAACGAGAAATTGCCTCATAGGGAAGTTTTCCACAGACGGGTGCGTCTAAAAGTTCGCAGATTTCTTCCAGTTCACTAGAGTTTAATAAGTCTCTTAGAGGCTTGGAATCTGAAACAAAGATGAATCAGAACAATATACGTTGAAGAATGTGATGAACGAATTGGAATCTGAAACAAAGATGAATCAGAACAATATACGTTTAAAGAGGCAGCGTGGACGAGTGGTCAGCGCGTCGGACTCGTAATCCGCTGCTCCCGGGTTCGAGTCCCGCTCTGGCCACTCCCTGGATTTGTTTCACGGTAGCTCCGAGTTCAAATCCTCGTCCACGCTTGTAAATAGCCAACTGGTTTGCCTCCGGCCAGTTGGGATTCTTAACAATTTATGTTCAATTTGAATAATTTGTTCTGTTGTTTATTGTGGGCCTCCTGCTGGAAAGTAGCTTGTAGCTAAGTGTGGTGCCACATTAAAATTAGATAATTATTTATTTTATTTATTCACTTTTTTTTTTAATACATATGCACGGAATATATTGGCTAAAAGGTTCTGTAACTAGACTGAATACTTTCAATATGCTCGTTTTACTCACTATACTTCTCTACTATTATATATCTTTACTCAAAATATTTTTTCCCAAATAAATGAGATTCAATGCACGTTTTGTATAACTAAGGGCTAAGAGGACAAATGAACTTTGCAAGCACTCTGAAATTTAAATTACTGCCACAGCAATTCAACGTTATCACTAGAGGCTTTGATATCAGTAAGAGCTCAAACTTGTGCTATTCATATTGGATGGAGCTCCTGCAAGACCTTCATTCTCTTAGCCCTGATATACAATTTTCCCGTGATAATAAATGTAATCTTAGAAACTCCACCACTTGACCACGGCGTAAACTGTGCACACACTCCCCGACCGCTAGCATGGAGCTGAATCTCGTCAATTTCTTCTTGGTAGAGAGGAATACTGCGTCTCACTGACACTGCCTCAGGTAGACTTCTCTCCCACTTTCTCCATTTCTTCATGGTCTCCCAGCATGACAGGTGACACCACTCCAAGTGGGTCGTACACTTTAGCCAAGTTGGTCAGAATACCATGCCTCGTTTGCTCGGCTGGTGTGGCTGGAAAACACACATACAGAGTATCTTCGAACTTGTCCCAACCAACGCTTACGAGTTTACATTCTCCCTTTGCCGGTGTGTTCTCTAACTGCTCCTTGGCGAATGGTGGCTCGTAGTCTTCACAGGCTGTCTGAAGCTCTTTTCTGTTCGAATGCCACTTGTGCAGTTCGAACTTGGCATCAGCGAAGATCTCGGTAGTTTCTCGTTTTAGCTGTTTCGCCTTTTCGATTGTAGGCCCTCCAGAGAGCAGGTCGTCCACGTACAGGCTCTTAAACACGAAGGCGCGCTATAAAAGGAGAGGTGCCTCAGGTACCTCTGGACCATTTGTCAATCAACCATCGTGTGATATATAACTCTAAGAGTCAAGTCCGCTTGAGCTATAGCTAATCCAAAGCAGTGAACAGCGGGCGCATTCCTCAAAATTGTTTTAAGTCTTCGTCACAATACAAGAATTTTTGAGATTTGTATTTCCTTTCTCCAATGGAAACTGTCTTTATTTGTGACGGTAAATTTGAGATCAAAGTAGGTGGTTCGTACGTTACATCATTACCACCATGCTGGTGGAAGTAAATATCTCATTAGCTCCTTTTATTCGTCTACCGGGCACCTAAGGGACCTCTTCTTTTATAGCGCGCCTTCGTGTTTAAGGATCTCTTTCACAGCATCAGGATATGTGGACAACAGATTCTCTAGATGTTGCTGGATCACTCCATTGAGAAGGAATGGCGAAGGGGCAAGACCAAAAACCACTCTAGTGAGACGCAGCGTTTCAACTTGCTTGGCTGTCTTGTCCGCGATCCAGTGGAATCGTAGGGCATCTCTCTCGGTTTCTCGGATTCGCACTTGCCGGAATGCACGACGAACGTCGCCAACCACTACCACAGAATGGAATCGGTTTCGAACAACGACACTCCACAGCTTGTTTTGTGATGGAGGTCCAGCATGGAGGCAATCGTTCAACGACGGGGCTTTCTCTTGCGCACACGCAGACGCGTCGTACACCACTCGCAGTTTCGTTGTCTTAGCATTTCTTCTTACAACAGCACGATGGGGTAGAAAGAACTCTCTTCCAGTAACTTCAACAGGTGCTCGCTCCAATGTACCTTCTTCCAGCTGTTCTCTGATTACAGCGTCATACTCATCTAGCAGGTCAGTCTTCCTCAGCTTCCGTACAAGAGTGTTTAATCTGCGTAATCTTCCTTCCCAGTTGTTTGGCAAAGGAGGGCAGTTTCCCTTCCAAGGTAGCCTAGTTTCGTACCATCCTTCCGGAGAACGAACTAACTATTCCTTGAACTCATCATAAACAGCACTCTGATCTCCGGTTGCAGAGTCCGCCAGCCCTAATACGTCAATAGCGCACAACTTCTCATAGTCAGCATTAGAGTTTACAGCCAACAGGGCAGGCGATAAGCCACTATCAAACCCCAGGCGACATAATTGTCCATCCAAATCTGGTGAACTCAGCAACAGGATCTCCCCGGCGTCCTACTCTCAGCCGCTCCCCAGTGCGTATTTTGGCAAAGTCATTGGCTCCCAATGTGATGTGAACGGGTAGCATTTGCTTCGTGTCTTCATCATCCATTCGTACTCCCTTGAGGTGTAGATTTGCTTCAATTAAGTGCTTGTAGCCAGGATTCTCCAGGACCAATAACTCTTTCTTGTTTACTTTCGTAATGTCCACGTCGAGCTTAAAATCGCTGGCGACGGAACTTATGACCACATCAAATACTGGCTTGGTTCTTGTTGCGATTCCTGTCAGCATGGCGATTTCTCGTAAACCTGTAGACTTAGGGCGTACCTTTATTAAATCAATTGCGGTTGATGAAATGTACGAATGGCTTGCGCCGCTGTCCAGTAATGCTCTGAACTTGAATCCACCAATCTTCAACACGACAACAGGCTGAATTACCACAGTATTTCCGACGCTATTTGCTGTCACTCCAGGCTCACTTGTGTTCGATTTGTCGCATAATGACATGTGATGCCGAGAGTTACAGTTTCGTCAATTTCGGCTAGTCGATTTGCTTTTGCAGTCTTTCGCTCTGTGCTTTGATCCTGTGCAGTTAAAGTATAGACGCTTCTCCAGAAAGATCTTTTTTTCTCTCCGCCAAATTCACGATCTTATCACAATTGATTGCATTGTGATCAGAGCTTTTGCAAAACAAACAACCGCGGGAAGTCGTCGCGTCGCGATCGCCACTTGGGGAGTAAAATAGCCTCGAATTTTCGCTCTTCTCTTGACGACCTCCCATATTCTTGGATCTTGGAGCTTTGGAGAGCGGATTATTCAAAGTCCATTTCTCCAGCGCTTCCAGGAACTGCGTAAAAGAGCACTCGCGCCATTGCTCATCAATCATCGCAAGTTCATTCTTTATGACCCCCAGTTTGTCAAACGTAAATCTTACTGTGGCATCTGTTTTGCACGCCGTTGACAAATGCTTAATTTTAGATACTTGTGGCTAAGACAGCAAACGCGCGTCTGTTTTCCTTTGTCATCGAATATAATCCTTTAACCACATTAGCGCTGGGCCAAGGCTGAATGAGATGAGAGCGAGCCCTTTAGCTACGTGATCGGGGGAAATCAATCGGAAATCAAAAAAGTAGAGAATTCTGTTATTGAAGCAGTGTGATCGTGTCTCTACAAATAGAAAATAGCCTGTCTTAAACGGGATTGCGCCTTACAGAATTGTAATTATATCTAAAATATAGAGAGGAAGTTTTTAATCGAGTATCTGTTCCTAAAGAATTGTGATTTTTGAAAGAATGGTGCTTAGTCGACTCACGTGTATTCGTTTGCTTTTAGTTGACTAGCTAGCTTGTGTGGAATTACGCATTAAAATTAGTTCAAAACAACTGGTAGATCCCGTGGACGCTATCTTTCTTGGTGTATCTTCTACTACAGTAGCACGCTAACCCACGGTGTGAAATAGCATCCAACTTGTCTAGGCTTCCCAAAGTCCGCAAGGATTCGATGTTGAATAGCAGGACCTCGTAGAATTCGTGAATCTTCCTCACCTCTCTCTCTTTGATCGTCGGCAGCTCGAGTATGCTCCGAACGTAACTTCCCACAACTTCACTGGTCTTGCCATAGCGTCGCGCGAGTAAATCTTTAGCCTTTTGATAGCCTTCAGCCGTGAACGGAAGTCCGTCGATCAGATTTCGGACCTTCACAACCAGTAATACTTTCAAATACGAAAACTTTGTTACTTCTGAAGCAGATGACTTGTCAATCTGCGTCTCAAACTGACCCCAAAAATGCATCCAATCTTAAGGTGTTCCATCGAATTTAGTCATTATAAGCTTCGGCATTTTAACGACATCGTTAGTCGCTCCTGCGTACGCACGCTCTTTCTCCTCTCGTTGTTGCTCGATCTTTTCGTTCTCTAGCGCGATAGCTTGCTTGTGCTCAAAGACGACGGCTTCATGTTTAGATTTCCCATGGATCAGCTCTATTTTTCTTGCCAATTGTCGCATGCATTTATCCGCCTCGTCAACCGATTCTTCAAATTCTTCCGCCCATTCTTGAACGGCTTGTTCATCCTCACCTTCAGCAAACTTCTTCTCCTCTATAGACTCTTTCAGGGTCGTAACTGCGGTCACCACACTCTCAAAAGAAGCTCTGTGTTTCTCTAACGCCGCTCGATCATTCTTTTGGAGGATTTCGTCTGTCTTTTGTAATCTAAACTTTAACGTTTTAATTTTTGTGTTTAACTCTGCCTCTTCATTTTCCATACTCGTTTAGCCCTCCCATCGTGGTCGCCAATTTGTCGAAAACGCACTAACACGTGTCCAAGTTAATCAGCTCCTTTATTCTAAGAATCACTCCACTTAAACTCCAGGCTTAACTACGGCGTCAACCGAAACGAGCGCGTACAGGATCGCTATATTTAACTACTAAGAATCTACGTGATACCTAGGAGTACAAAGTACCTTTTGGGTAATTTAGTGAAGTCATTTCAGGTCATACACAACAAGAACAATAACAAGAACGAGAACAGTAACAACTAAACGAAATAAGGCATTGTTCACTGTTCCTAACAGTCGCAGTTCTTGTTTGTGCATGTGTGTGTGTGTATTTGTGTGTGTGTTTATTATTTTAATTTAGCTTAGTTTATACTTTAAGTTCTCACTGGTCAACTAGTTAAGCCGAGTGGAAGTTTAAAAGTGGCGGCTATACACGGCACTACACAGGTTAAAAAAGTTTTCAAATTCAGACGCAGATATCCGAATCTCGCTTCATCTTCCTATGTCACGTTTCGACTCAGTCGCTCAATAGCCACATGATTTGCGCTGTAACGCGATGATCGTATGTTTAGGGGTCTTCTTCCGTTTACAGCCGCTGAAAAAACCTGTACAGGTTTTCTGCCTTAAACCGAAGTACCTCAGAAAGAAATTTATGCGAACATATGTGTCAGTTAGACCGAACGCAGTTTAAGATATGAAGCGGTGACTTCAACGAGTTTTCTGCTATCTCAGAAAAGTACAGGATTAATTTTTTCTGCAAAGGTATTACAGACCTATGTAGCTGCCAATTTTTACCTACGATAATCAAACAGCCAAAAAATTACAGACTACCAAAAATTTCTTTCGTCATCAATACAGTATAAGGGAACCTAGTAAAAGCTGGAGCACGGTTAATAAGTTTCTGGCTTTCTGATTGGCTAAACGGAGCTACGGAGATCATGACTTTTCTCTTACCAATATGGACTATGATGTGAGGAGAAAAATTGTGCAAGAAAGGCTGCGAAGCAAGACGGAAGAATATCGGTTAATCCCACAGCTTACAACCAAAATAAATGTGGTACTTATAAAAACACGACTCTCGTATCCACCGAAAAAGCCTTTAAATTCGGAATAAAAAGATTTCTAGGTACGTAACGGAAAATTAAGTACATAGGCATATAA
The DNA here is from genome assembly GCF_964205215.1 of Stylophora pistillata. NCBI lineage: Eukaryota > Metazoa > Cnidaria > Anthozoa > Scleractinia > Pocilloporidae > Stylophora > Stylophora pistillata. The sequence continues at coordinate 25,302,458 of NC_142527.1, read as the reverse complement.
TTCAGCTCGATGTTTAAAATTATTCTCGTCAATACGAACTCAAAGATAAGCTTCACATCCTTACCAGCAAGCGTTTTTCTTTCAGGCGATGTATCCTGCACTATTAACGATAATTCCTCCACCAGGTCTTTTAACGGTAGCTCACAAGTCGTTACCTTTTCAGAAGTACGATTAGAGCTCTTCGGAAACTTTGCCAGTCTCTTAAACAATTTCCAAACAACGGTAAGCACAAACGACAGAACAAGTGAACTTGATACGCTAACCCCGAAGACTATCCAAGGGAATTTCCGTTTGGAAGGATCATCTACCCTGGGGGGCGAGAGGCTAACAAGGATGGCCGTGGGTGTCGGCTGGGTCAGGCTGTTTTGGATGGTAGTGTGCGTTGGCTGAGATGTTTTGTAACAGCGGTTTACACTACTGTTGAATGAACAGATCATACTTGAGCCAGCTCCCAACTTCTCTCTGCACTCAGCTACCACCAAATCTGCATGATCACCACAGCATCTTGAACAGTTCAAACAGCCTCCCTTTTCTTCATCATAATACCTAACCAGTAAAGATTGTTAAAAGTGACTTAGTTATTCGGTACACGAACTTAAAAAACGCAATTAATTATACATAGTAATAACTTTTAAAAAAACGCTTGCTTGTCAACTAATATAGCAAGAACCGTTATCAGAGATTTGTACTGGCTTTAATGGCTTTTATTACTGACAGTAAATCAGCATTCACTATTCCCAAAGTCTGCATCTGTCTCAGCATTTGAACTACTTGAATCTATGATCCAGCCGTCGAGACCGAACTTGCTTGGTCAATAAAAGATCGTTCTATTATTTAGCACAAAAATTTCGCTTTCGAGAAGGACCCTTTCATTTGGAGAACCGGAAAACAAAGCCAACTTTGTTGAAATCACAACAAACCCATTTAAACCCAGGTTACGCGGATGGGGATAAAAAGGAACATAGAAACGGCATTTTATGCTATAATTGACATTTGAGGGGCTACAGTGTAGTGGCCAACTCGAAAGCTTGGCTTCTTTGGCTACTACACACTCTTTCCACTGCTTTGTGTAAATTCATGTATAGTTAGAACTCTCTTCTTTTGTTTTCTACTTTTTCTCTATCTCGTTGTTATATTTTTAGTAGAATAAGTGTGAATAAAAGAATGAATGAATGAATACAGGTGGAGGGCTTTGCAAAAAGGTCATTTGGACTCAGTTTATTAAACACGAAGGCGCGCTATAAAAAGAGAGGTCCCTTCTTAGGTGCCTGGTAGACGAACAAAAGGAGCTAAGGGGCCGACCATTTAACTTTTGGGGGGGGTGGGTGATTTCTGGTCATCAAGAAATTTTTTTTCTAGCAATCTGCTGTGCAGGATATTTTTCCGATTTTTTGGTACATTTTTTCTGTCACATTTGGGCTACATGCAATTTTTTTCTTCCAAAAGCCCTTGCAGGAATTTTTTTTTCAAAATCACCCAGCCCCCCTCAAAAGTTAAATGGTCGGCCCCTAATGAGATGTATACCTGCACCAGCATAGTGGCAATGATGTAACGTGAGAACCACCTACTTCGATTTCAAATTTACCGCCACAAATAGAGACAGTTTCCATTGGAGAAATGAAATACAGACCTCAATTCTTGTATTGTGATGAAAACATTGTGAGGAATGCGTCCGCTGTTCACTGCTTTGGATTAGCTATAGCTCAAGCTGACTTGACTCTTAGAGTTCTACATCGCACGACGGTTGATTGACAAATGGTCCAGAGGTACCTGAGGCACCTCTCCTTTTATAGCGCGCCTTCGTGTTTAAAGGACCACACTCAACCAGTATGCATTACGAGGTTAGTGGCCGTTCTCAGTATTTTCTGCTTTACAGCAAAGGAAAGCCTACTGTGTGTTTTAAGTCAAGTTTATTTTCTCCATACGCTTAGCTCAGTTTGTGAGAAAAAAACACTCACCAGCTAGTTTACAGGTATAACTGACAGAAAACAGAAAATAAAAACTAAAATTGAGAAAAAATACCTTCAACATGTAACTAAAAAGATACAAGTTAAAATTAATAATTTTTAGAATTGAAATCTATTTACAGGACGTAGGACCAGATATAACTTATTCATAAAATAAAATTAAGCTAAGACTAACAGAGTAACATATTTGAAATGATGAGAGTGAAACGTTTTGCCGACTGAAAAATACATTTGATATGTAGCAGTGGCTTCCGCATGTTTTTTTTTTGTCAGAGTGTATTTGTCTCGTCTTCTTTTGTAGTCTACTGAAGGGTCCAATCGCCAGAGTCCTCATTGATTTCCATGATCCACGCTATGTCCGCCGCATCGCTTTGCGCTAATAAAAACTGTTACGTTACGTCTATTGTGCATTTTCGTGAACATGAAAAACCAAGCGAAATTTCTCATTCTGGCCCGTTACGGCCAGAATAATGATTAAAACTCTGTCTCTGACGAAGAAGCGGTAGTAAGCCGGCATTATCATAGCCTACGGGCAGGTCGCTGTTTGGTCTCGTTGCGCAGCGTTAAAAGAGAGAGCGTTACGTGATGAGTCCAAATTAGGCCTTTAGTTGACTTTATGTGCGTTGTAACTGAAGTGAAGGAGTGTTACACGAAACATGTACGTTTCAACTTGCAAATGGTAGGAAAGATTCCTTGGCGACCTTTCTAACTCCGACCGATCACTGCGAAAAAGTCCTCACGAAAGAACCCGGTTAGCTCAATTGGTTAGAGCGCCGGACTGTGTTGTGCGGGAGGTCGAGGGTTCGAGCCCCGGCCGGATCGATACTCATGGTCTTAAAATAAGTGAGGAGATTACTGTGTAGTGGATGACCTCCTCTGGGGTGGGATGGGTGGGAATTGGCCCTGAAAAGCCCCCATGGGAAGTGGTCAACTAACGTATGTATGGATGCATGTATGTAAGGTAGATGACGTCACAATTCTTGCAAATGTCATTCTTACCTCGTTTTTTCTACAAAATTCAAAATGGGATCCCTAATTAACTCATATATAGCAATGAAATATCTCTCAGTCGAGAAAACGAAAGAAGATTAGCGCAGGACTGTGCAAACACTAGTTAAACTGCCCCTTTCTTTTAATTATTCTTCGACTTCGAGAGCGCGGAATTACGAGAGCACTTGTTTAATTTCCCTCTCTTTTAATTATCCGTGGACTTCAGGAGAGCGGGACAACGGGAGAACTGTTTTGTTTTAATGTCCTTTTTTTTAATCTTATTTTTCGACATCGGGATATCGGGACCGCGGGAGTAGTCCATTCATAATGGTCAAAAGTTTCCGGGTATTCTGAAGTTGCTCCCATCAACATCTCAAGCAATATTTGATTTAAAATTTTTTCCCATGTTCCACTCAGTCTCCTCCAGAACGAAGATAACCATAGTCATATTATAATAATGATCACAACTCCACCGCTTTCTTACCATAACTAATACTTTTCCTTAATTAGTATTCTAGAACAGCTCTCTCCAAGTCACGTGTTGATTTAGTTGTTGTGGCCCAAAGGGCTCCTCAGTTGGCAGCCAGTCATGAAAGTCCATAACAGCGACAATGTGATTTCTTTGACGCATCACGAGATTACGAAGCTGCCAGGCCACCGTGACATGTTTGGTGGAAGATGATATTTTTATTCATTAAAGAGGACAACGGCGTCGAGAAAACCCCCCTTTGATTCTATTTGTGGTATGAACAAGAAATAGCATGATATCTGCGGGGTACTTGGAATGAACAACGGCTCGTGGTATTTCGAAAGTCCTCAGAAGTCACCTACCGCTTCACGGTTAGTGATATTTTGAAAAATTTTGAAACGTCTCCCCCCCCCCCCCCCACCAATAAAACCATACTATCCCTTATGCAAATCAAATCAGAGCGTTAGTCACGTATGTGCTAAACGAAGCACAACATGAAGTGATCATGAGACCGATTCATTCCAAGCCAGAAAGCTAGGTATCGAAGGTTATAAAAAGACATAAGAAAACATCTCAGAGGCATATTCGCGTCGGGGATAATAAGAAAAAAATGGAAAAAGACGGTGTATGTGAATAAGTACTCAGCTGAGGGGGGGGGGGGAAGGGGGGAGGCGAGCAGCCTCTCCTTTAACTTGAATAAATTTGTACCTGTGCTTGCTGAAGCATTTTTTTGAGCACTTGACATCCCACTCTGTTGAGCAGCTTTGGTTCACTGCCTGACCTTGGGAGCAGGAAGAACAAGGGGTACAACTCGACGAATCTTCATATCTGGAAAACGAAACCCCTGCGATGCATGGCACACAGGTCACCGTGGTATTAAAAGGCAACAGTTCAGAACCACCACACTCTTTTGAGAGACCTTCTCCCGGTGGGCAAGTTCTACAATCTATGCACAAGTGTGACCCATTCTCATCTTCAATCCAGTGCTGGGTTAGATTACAAGGACTTGACATCGGCTAACAACAAGAAACACACAAATAATGAATGAATGAAAACATTTTACTCACCCACAGCCGTGCGCATTGTTCTATAAACAATTCCTGAGGAGCTATATATATTACATATATACAAATATAACCTCTGGTAAGTTCCACACTGATAAATCCAGAATAGTGCTCAACAGTAATGGAGCAGTAATAACAATGTTTTTCTACTCAATAAAGTTACATATGGACTTTAATACAGGTCTGTTTCGTAGACCGACAAGAAGTTGGTCCACTCATCAGTTAAATTCCATTTACACTGTAGCATCGCTTGAGTTTATTTACATCG